>NW_027094088.1:20828820-20866320 GCF_029207755.1 Chamaea fasciata | reverse complement strand
ATATTTGGAATTATAAGCGTTCAAAAATTTGAAATTCATTAGTGATTGTGGGTATGCCAAGACTTCAGGAGAGGTGACATAGCATAAGCTGAATTCCGTTGTACTCAACAACACTATTATTTAATTCCTGGTGTCCAAACCAGAAGGAACATTACAGGATGAATAATTTACTGCACTAGAAGCAAATAATTCCTGATAATTTTTAACGAAGGGGGTGGGGGGGGGGGCAGTGAAGGGAGGGGAGGGGAAAAGAGGGAAAGGAATCAAATAAATTCAGCACAATGAGCTACTCCTTCTATATTTTAGACTAACAGCTGAAGCAGTCAGAAGTCCCTGTTCTCCTCTCACATACAAAGAGAGGTAAATCAGGATTATTCCAATGATGTCTGTGAAAACAGTGATATAAAATTGGGATAGCAAGCTTTTTTTTTTTGCTTTTAAATTTGAAAAGTAACAGTGTTTTTTCATTCGTTATATGATGCATCACAAAGCAACTCTATAAAGCTCAGCTGTATCACATATCCTGCTCTATTCACGATGATAATAAGGATGGAGTTCTGTATTTAATGCTTGTGCACACTAGGATTAATTTAGATCTCTGAATTTGCAAGTACAAAAGATGATCTGTTGTAAAGAGTAATTAAATTCTATTTGCATGTACTCCTGGGCAAAATCAATTAGGTCGTAAGTTGGAACAAAATTTGGTCCATTATTTAGACCTCACTGAAAGATGGAGAGGTGGAGGTGTAAATCTGAATTAGTTTTATATTCTGTAAACCGCATTTTTTCCTGGGATGGAAGAGAAGGAGGAGAATTTGCTTTGAAACTAAACTCCCTGAAAATCAGTTGCTGCAAATTCTAGTTTAGCGGGGGAAAGGAGCTGAAATATGATATTTACCACAGAACTACAAATTTTCATTTTATCTAATTATAGCTCATAGGCTATTGTACTATGTATCTCCAGGAGGGAAAAAAAACCACAACAGTAAAACCCCCCAATATTCAAGCAGTTTGCTGTAAGGGAACAGCTAAGCCTTTATACACCTACTGAATAAGTTGCAGGCATTACAGGTGAAACATTCACGGTAATTAGTTGAACCTGAGCTTCAACACCCCCCGAATTCAGACTTATTCCTTAAGGACAGTCTGTAATATACGGGAGGCGCTGTCAAACTTCAGCTTTGGGTCCCCCTAGTCCCTTCCCTTCCCCTCAAAAATGCGTATTTTGGTAGCTAGCATACCTACCCACACATTCCCTACTGCCCTTTTAAAAGAGAGACTTTTAAGACTTTCTGAGTTCAAACAAGACGTTTGAGAGATGCTTAATTGGCCCCACTGGATGGGAAAGCATTAAATCCTGGTCCCCAACACTCATTCAGTGCAGCTTCTTTTTAAATGGCAAGCAGAATCATCTAATTCTATGTACAAATCAACTGGCACGATAGTGCTTGGTTGAAAGGGTCACCACAATTATGTAAAATATGAGTATTAACTATAATTGGGATAGTTTGCTAATACAATAAAAAGCTCTGAACATGAAGAAAGTTATGCTCGCAGCAGTAGCTATCACTTTCTAAAGTAAGAATTCATGGATGAAATGACATGAAAAAGATGGTTATAAAATTTTAATGGAATGATAAAAGGCAAAAGTCATCCTCTCAGCTGAATTCTTAAAATCCCTATATATCACAATCAGCTCCTTAACTGTAAAATCAATGTGGAGTATAACATGTTGTCAATGTGGTTGTCACTGGAGGGAAGACTGCAAAGTATGACAGCTACACAGCTCAGCCTGTCAATGATGAAAATAAAATCATAAAACTTTTTACATGGATGTGTTTATAGAAGTAACTACTAAAGATGGAACAGTGGGCATTTTTGTCCTTAAGATTCTTAGTTCATATTTCAAATCATTTCATTACAGTATTAATACTAGAAGGTAGTTTCATTTTGGCAAATGAAACTATCTTTTATGGTAGACTACTTCACTCATCTGCTTCAAAAGTTCAGACTTGACTTAAAATAAAGGCACAAAACTGTCATTAATCTTTTTTAATTCCCTGAGTAGAAAAACACATTTGTTTACTTACTGTGAGACTAGGAAAGGAAGGAGTTATGCTCTCATGGTTCTATTTTTTGGGGGGACTCTACATTTACATTTAATATACTAAGACATGTAGCTGAACTGATACTCTTTAAAGCTAATGAGAAATACCTGATTTGCTGGCAAACTCACTAAGCAGATTAAAAATTCTGTGCCTTTTACTCTTGAATCATTTACTCTTTTCAGGAACATGGACAATGAAATTATACATATTAACAGAATGTGGTGTCATTCATATACTGCTGACTGTACCCAGCAGCAAACCCAAATTGTGTAGCTCTGGGCATAAGGGACCACAGGAATCTTTTATCACACGAGATCACAGACCTCAAAAGTCGTTAAGCTGTTCATGCAATAACATGGACTCCATATGAATCCCTTCAAATATGTATTAAGAGCTGTCTTCAGAGTACTCAGACTTGCTGCCCTCTACTGCTCCAAGTGCACATTGGTTCCAGAACTTCAGTTCTACCAGTCAATAAAGTTCTAATTCTTAATCTGTAGGCATGCATGGGCAGTTTGCACTATGTATCATACAATCATCTTATCATATGTGCCACTACTGCATCAGCTTAATTTGTTCTGTCCTTTTGCTACTCACCCTGTCAGGTTTTTCACATGATTTCTCTTCCCTTTGTCACCTCACCAGGTTTTGTCTTCTCTTGCTTCAGTTTCCATTTTTTCCTTCTTGAGCTCAAGTGAACACATTCACATCAACTATTTATGGATTAGTTTATATGCCTCAATTATATGGACCTAACTTACATAGCTAGAGTAGGAGACCTATCTTCTCAGACAACAAATACCATAAGCAGAGAAAGCAAGAGCTTCCAAAGGTGGCAAACTGCATTATTTACCCTCTTGTTCTGGATTGCCTCTCTCCATTGTCTACATCAGGAAGACTCAGGAGAATCACAGAATCTTAGAACATCTTGAATATCTTAGAAAATCTTAGAATATCTTGAGTTGGAAGATATTCTGTCAGGATCATCAAAGTACAACTCCTGACTCTGCACAGGATATTCCCAGGAGTCACACCACGTGCCTGAGAGTGGTGTCCAAATACTTCCTGAACTCTGTCAAGTTTGGGCTGTGAACACTTCCCTGGGGAGTCTGTAACAGTGTCCAACCACCCTTTGAGAGACAAAAGTTTTTCTAACACTCAGCCTAAACCTCCCGTGACACAACTTCAGGCCATTCCCTTGGGTCCTGTCACTGGTCACCACAGAGAAGAGATCAGTGCCTGCCTTTTCTCTTCCCCTCGTGAGGGAGTTCAATCTGAGATGTGATGAGATCCCACCACAGACTGGGACCAAAGCATGTCAGAGGAGCACAGCATAGCACTCCCTATGATAGGAATAATGCTTCCCTGATTTGACAAGTAGCTCAGCAGATATATTGCTGGAGTTTTGTGGTTTTTTTAATTACTCTTTTATCTCCAGCAACTTCAATATGTAATGATCTCCAGGGACTATGGTGTGCTTTGCCCTTACTAATTGTGAAGAAACACTGGGCTGGCCCATAACTTAATTATGTATAAAAGAGATGGACTTATAAAAATAAAAAATAAAAAATCGAGCTGCCTGCTAGGTAACTTGCAAAATCTTCTTTTCTAGCTAGTGCAAGCCAGGCACTTTTAAAAGGGCTTTAATAAGAACTCTCCATACTGGAATTGTACACTGACCCACAGAACCGAAATGCAGCCATGGCAGAGAATGTGCTGGTGACTGAGATATTCTGCTGGATGCATCTCACTGGGCTGCAGACAGGTTTTGGGGTGTTCAAAAGCAAATAAAAGTAACAGGAAGCTTTTCTTTAAGTTAGAATTTTTGCTATCTTAGAACTTGTCCAAGTCATGGTGTATTTTCTCAAGCACACTACAAAAAGCACCTTTCTCATTTGGGAGATATCCCTCTGAACAAAAATTACACCATTTGGATTGCCATCAGACAATATAATTTTGCAAGTCCTAAATCTACACCATAGGAACCCAGCAGCCGACATTGGGGCAGCTTCAGATAACTGTAACCAATGTCTTTGCAAATCTCAGAGAGCTCAAAGGCTCCCCACAGCTAAAGGGAAAACCTAACTTGTATCTCCTTTATTGTATCTAAAAGGTTCAGATTTATTTCTGCATACAATATATGAGATTCTTCTCTCAGTTCAATGGCACATACTGACTTCTCAGTTCAGTGGTCTTTACACTGATTGCAAAAGAGCTATCTGAAATTTACATTCAAGTTACTGAAAGCAAGCTCTAATTCAGAAATTTCATCAATTGTTTCTACCTGTAGATATTCTGGCAGTAAATAGTCTGGTGGTATACTTACCAAGATCACTGGAACAAACATCTTTTATTAATGCATGTTTAGCAGGTTTTAAAATATTCATAGTTATGTATATTATTGTTATCTGGCATGGGCAGGTTAGACTTTAAAAAATGCATGGAATCAGTTACTAGTGTCACAATCATGTAAATGGAAGTATTTGAAAATTTTTTACTGCATGTTTTTCTTGCGTTAAAAAATACCCAAAACCTACTAATCTGCATATTAAGACATTCCATAGTCAGATACAACGTATGTTTATGACAGCATTTGCTAATTTTCCCCTAACAATTCCCAATATCCTCCTATTTTACCAGATATTTATCATAAATAAAATATAGTACACAGATATACTCTGAAATCATCGGCTTGTATTACTGGAACTCTACTGACTTTAAAAGTGGATGTGTTGATTCACATCTATTGCTGTCAAGTGTACATGCACACACGCATATATTTTATGCCTGCAGATACTTTATGCTTTGGTGAAACAAAAATTACGTCTATTTACTGAATAAAATTCAATAATAACATATAGATACACATCTAGTTCAACAGAATAAAAGATGTAGGAAATTTCCACTAACAAATTGCACTTTAAAAAGTTGAAGTCTGTTGGTAAGCAGGGCCAGGAATTAAGTGTACTTCTGCAACAAACTGTCAGTATAGGCAGTTTCACAAGAAACATGCTGAAACCTTGACAAAAATACTGTTTAGACCCAATGACAATCATTCAGTCTTAAGCAATTGAGCTGAATATCCTTTCACAGATGGCAGCTCTCCACAATGACACACAGAGTCCTCTGTCAACACTGAAAGTTGGGTGGTTTTTTTAAATGACACGGGCTGTTGGATACTGTTGCATCTCCTGTGTAGGTTTTCTACCCTACTCCTAACTCCTCAAAAGAGAATTTTAAAATTGCACACTTACTACTGTGCACAAAAATATTTTTTATATCAGTAACAAATCATGCCTTCTAAACGTACTTCTGTCCTCCCTGAATGTGAAAACAGTATTCTGAACTATCAGACCAGAGGTAAATAATTATTGCAATTTGAACAAAATAGTCATAGGAGACTGGTTGCATTTTGACTATGAATTCAGACAAGTTCAATAATATTGTATCCACTTTTGTTGGCAAACAATGTAATGAAATAACTGAATTACAACAAGGATTGCTACAGGTGGATAACACAGCTCTGGTACCTAAAGACCAAGTTCAGAACTTGCATTTACTAATAGGTAATGTGTTCATAGAAGCATTGATACTTTTGAAGCCTAAATGAATTTATCAGATAAAGTTCTGTTGTGAATAATTTGTTCAGCTTCAAAGAAAAATGCTTTACAATTGTAAGAAAAAACATTTTCCGCTCAATGTTTTCTCAACATAGACAGCTTTCCATTTAGAGAAGGGACTAAAATCAAGTTGAGTCACCAGCACTGAATATTTGTTAAACCAAGGTTAGATATCCTGCTACCTTGTACAAGAAAGCTAACAGCTCGGTTTCTTAAAAAAAAAAAAAAAGCTGGAAACTGTTTGTTTTTTATCTGTATTATGAACAACAAGCTCAAATTTTGTCATATGTTTTTGCTTACATATAGAATCAGGTGCAAAATCCTATCCAGTCAACTAACTGATTGTACCTGTACACTGAGAGCTGGTTGCTAAATCAAGGGATTGTTGAAAAAATTGAGGGGAGTGAATCTGGAAAACATAGAACTATTAACAATGGAAGTGATGGGATTGATAATGACAAACCCAATTTCAGACCAGTAGGTCACCAGTTTGAATTAACAAAGATCACAGGGAATGAAAAGTTCTGTGGTAGCTTGAGTATTCTCAACACAGAGATAAGACAACTGTCATATACTATTAACTTCAACTTATTTTCTCTGATATGACTGAAATCAGAATCAAGTCCCTGAATATAAAGGAACACCACTTATAAATCTGTATTTACCAGTGCATCTTAAACTCACCATATGTTGCTGGAGGGATTTTATGTACAGAAAAAAGGTACTGCTTCACAAAATACGTACGTAAATATCTATATTTTTAAATGAATATGTAAGACAACAGATACTTGATCCTTCAGGAGTTTTTACTTCAAGTTAATACTAGGGAAGGAAATACATTACTGCTATATAACTGAGAAAGCTAGATAACTTAAAGAAATTAAGTACAATGGCAGCTGGACTGTTATTTGTATTCTCTGCTAAAGGGAGCTAAATAAGATCTGACTGCTTACTGTCCTCTGCTGTAGTCATTGAAGTCCAGTTGCTATAAGAATTGCCATAACCATTGGAGGCAACCACTCTCATCTCATACTCAGTGTAGGGCTGCAGGTCTCCGACCCTGTGCTGTAAGGAAGCAGTAGGGTTGGGAAGCAAACTGCAAAGAAAAACAGCACAAGTTACTTCAGAACACATCCCAGCACGGCAAGAAAGACTAAAACATTACATCTTGAAACAAGACCAGCCACCCTAACGGTGAGCCGTATTCAAGGGAAGGGGGCTCTCTTGCTCAGCAGTGGATGGTGGCCTTATTGCGCTCTGCGTACTCTAAAATGTCACCAGCAGAATGCCTCCACCGCATCTGGAGTCGGTAGCTGGGTGTGCCTGGGGCGTTGTTGCGAACTGGTGTAGACCAGACAACCTGAAGACTGGTCGGAGTGGCAGATGAAAGCCTTGGAGGCATCACGCCATCTGGAGCTGTTGAAAAACATGGATGAATTAGAGCAGAGAAAACCATGGAGAACATATGCCGCGTGGAAACAAAATGCTCCATATACTGGAAAAACTGTTCCTCAGGATCAACAGTAATGTCAACATGGTCCATTTAGTTTAACATTTTCACTACTGAACAATGCTGATTCTTAATTTTCTTCTTTCCAATACGTGAATATCATCTTGCTAAAAGCAAACCTCCAAACACCAAAAGTAATTCAGAAGCAACATATTTTCTACCACCTGTTCAAATATTATCTACTTCTCCCTGTGCCCAGCTCTGCCACCTTGAGAAGCTAAGGAAATGCTCACATAAATGTTACCCAGCATGAGTAAAATTGATCAGAGTTTTTATCATTCAGATACCTTCTCACCCTTATAAATTAATAATTTTAAAAGAAAACAGATGAAATGTTAAGTTAAGAACATCTTTAGGTAGAAATCAAAATAGATTCGCTGGAGTCTCAGTCTCAAGCCGACTGTTTTGTTAAAGAAATTAATTTTTATGAAGTCCAAGGAACTGCAGATCAAAATGTGTCAGGAATGATACCACCAATGACCTTTAACTGCTGCAAATTTCACTGCAAGCAGTAAAAAGAACTACGACAATTTACACCTGTGAGTTTATGGCTTTGCTTTTTCTTTAACAAGAAATCAATCTGTTGAAGAAACTTTCTGTATTTAAACACATCTGTAACTTTTATATATAACACATCTGTAGCCATATCTCTGTAGCTCTTTTCCAGAGTTAAAACACTGGAAAGTTACTGCCTTTGTCATTTAAACTCTTGTATAATAGTTTTGCTTTTCATGGTCCAGTAGTTACCATTTGCTTTTTTCCTTTAGTCTTTCCAACAGAAATTCTTTTTCATTGCTGTTATTTTCTTCTTGTCTCTAATAGAGAAAAACCAGTCTCACAGACCTCTAACTTAGAGAGTAGTTGTAAGCCTCAGGGCCTAAGTTGTAAGTTTTAAGATGAGCAAACAGTAATTTACAGTAAGCTTTATGATTTTCATTGGCCACCTTTATATGAGGTGGTTGCTAAGAGAGAAGAAACAGATTGTGATACACTGTCTGAGTCATTCTCTCCCTGATGCAGGTGAAAGGATGCATCAACTCCAAAAAAGAAAGATAACAGTCACATGTAACAATTTTTATTTATACTGATACATATGTTAACAGATATGTGAACTAGCGTCTGATATTTTTACTCTGATTATACTTATATCTGGGGCACTTCAACATTTTTCATCTCCAGATCCAAACTATATTACAGGGAAAGGCACAAAACATGTCGTGCTTCAACCTAAGAAGCTTGTTCCCTTTACATTAATTTCAAGGTCTGTCAGTTCTCATACAAAATTTTTACTAAAAGCTGGCTTCTGGAGTACAGGAGTTATCAGGTACTTCTGATAGTTGGCCCCTAGCCCTACAGCCCTCCTGGTTCTTTCAGGACAAGATGAAGTAGAACAGGATCTCCAGCTTCCCTCATTCCCTTCTGCTCGTCTCTGTCACCATGAAAAAGAAAACGTATAATAGGGGGCTTGAGCCAGCCTGACTGAATTTGGATGTTCCTGCCTGATGCTGTTATCTACATCTAGGCAATAAGACTCCAGTAAATCCCAAGTCAACCTGAAAATCGTCCTGTTTCCAAATACAGAACACCTCTGAGACTAATGTAATTCATGGTCTGCAAATCCCATGCCAATACCTTCAAGGCCAATAAAAAGTTTGTGAGCACCTTACCTCAGAGAGAAGAAGGTGGCTGTTTAAAGCCCCAATAGCCTTCCAGTTGAGCCATCAAAAACAAACATTTGTACACCAAATGCCTCTGCACATGACATTAACTGTCACAGTAAAATGGAGAACACATTTATTTACCTTATATAACACGGTTCTGTTTAACAGCAACATAAGCAGATTTGGATTTAAGTTGTGCGATAACAGGTTTTAAAACTTATGGATGTAAAATACAGTACTCAAAGACAATCATGTATTATTCTGGCATCCTTTATAAGGTGAAGATGAAGGCAAACTGAGCACGAGAAAGATGACGCAATTAAGTAACAAGTTTTAGTTCAGAGATTTAAAGTGTTTTTCTAAGCGGACACTGAAAAAAAGAGTCAATATCCCTTCAAAGCAGGGTACTACCTCGTTTGAAACTAAACTCTCTGCAGATTAAAATGCACCAGTTTTTAAAGTTCACTCCAAAATTCTACACTGCAAAAAAAGCTACACCTAAAACCGAATCTAATTAGCCAACCTAGTAATTTGGCCAGGAAGTCAAAGTTCACGTTATTGAGGGGACAGTGTGAGGCAACTCACTGACGAGGCAAAAGTGTTAAATTTATTTGCAGTTCTGTCAGGACACATCACTTCACCTTTTTCTTTCATTAACCAATCTGTTAAATAGAGATAATAATACTTATCCTTCTTTGTAAAGCTCTCTGAGATCTAGAGTAAAAGCTCAGATTAAGCTTTATGTATGTATAGAGGTGGTTATTATAGCGATACAGCAATGTTCATCAAAAAACAAAGATGTAGCTGTCTAAATGTCAATAACAATTCCAGAGTGTGGATGTTATTTTAATGGCGTAGGTAATCTCAGCTAAATGTTCAAATCTCTTCTACCAACAAAAGCACAGCATAGGGAAGAGCAGAAAATTTGGACAAATCTCTACTGTGAAAGTCACCTGATCCGTAGAACAAGCCAAGCCCACTACTTTCAAACCAACATGTTTCCATATATAGCAATTGCATTTATCTGCAAGGCTTCCTGTAACCCACAGAGAATTTCCTCAGTGATGTACTAGTGAGTGTTCTCCAAAGGAATGGGGCAGGGGGGCAGAAGGGTACAGCAAATAAATTGTCAAGTCTCTGCTGAGTCATAATGAGAAAGGTGCTCTATTAAACTAATCACGATTTGCTCATTAAAACAGCAGAGCACTTACCCCCCAAAATGGTAATTCTAATTTGCACACAAAACATCCTCTGACTATTTCAAGCATTCCTCATCACCAAGGTCTTCAGTGTAACATTTCCCCCAGCTTAACCCTTTTTATCCAATCCATATCCCCTAGAGACTCCTTACGACCCAAGTAATAACTGGCAACAAGCAATAATTCTACTGTGAATTTCTCAACAGAAGAGCCATGTATCTATCAGCTTGATATATCATCTTTAAGATGCAGTGTTGCTCAAAAATCTCCCCTCGAGCTTTAATATGACCCTCAGGGTGCAAGCACTCCACTTGCAACCTACTGAATCAACATCTAGCCCAGTAAATCCTCACTTAGCGGGGCAGAAAGTCATGCTTTGTATATCAAGGGACTACAAAGGCAGAATAAAATATTTAATCAGATGTCAATTCCAATCAAATAATTAATAAACACTTCCACAAAACAATAAAAACCAAAGACTGTTTCAAGATGACAATGATATATTGCACTCCAAATACTCAGGCACATGCAGATGGATCAAGAAAGATCTGATCCCTCTTCAGTAGTAATGCTATGCAGCCTTTCAAAAGTGTTTCAACTTTTTACCTCAATTTCTTTATCTTAAATAACATGTGCAAAAATAGTCAGCTTTGTAAGTGTTTGCTTATTTTAGGACAGCAAGCATTGTGTGCAATGATTCTGCTTAAGTGTTTATTCCATGTTGAAAGCTTATTTTTTTCTGAGAGGTATTCATTATACTTATAATAAGGATTTATCTGAAATGTAAATTTTCTGAAAGTGGACGACTTTTGAGCAGGACTATTAAAAGGTGAACTACTTTTAGGACAATAAATGATTATTTAATTATAAAAATGTCTCCACTATTAACCTTTCATAAGAAGAAGAAGAAAAGCCAGCAGAGCTTGATTACATATCTATAAAATTGGTACAAACTCACACTTTTAACAGTGATCAGATGCACTGACCCCAATGTACCCATAATATCTCCAGATAAGCAGCTAGAAGGGTTTGGAGCTATGAATATGTAACTCTAAAATTTGCCACATCTGCATATATAAAATGCTTAACGTTTGTATCTTATAAAAATATATTTCATACACATGGCTGCAAACGATAACTGCAGGAATTTAACTACAGGGGTGGAGGAAAGTAGGCTCTCCAGCATTTGTACCAAAACAGCAAGGAAAAGTTCCACTCAGACTGCCTTTAGATGTGTGTCTTGCTCTGTCATGACTACACTTCCTCTTTTCCAGTTTGAATTCACAAACCCTCCTTTATCTCACTGTAGTGTTTGTTTAGCTACTCCTGATTCATTTTTTATTTTCAGTGCCCACACTGAGATCATCTTATTATGGCACTTTTTATGGCAATATGTTTGGCATGTTGACATTTTCTCAGTTACGCCTGTAATCTAGTGGTTTGCTCTGTCCAAATAATTCCAGTCATCACTCTCCCCATAATTCTCAACTTGGGCATGTATTTTAGTTTCATTTCAGAAAAAGACAGGCCATGATGCTGGGACATACGCCATCACTAGAACAGCATGCTAGTTATCAACCTTTTTCTCTTGGCAAAGCAGAAGATCGGGGGTTTTTTTGTTTCTTATCTTCACAGGTTCATTGAAGTTTACTCTGGTTTGGTTTTTAACTCCTTCCCCATTATTTTTCCTTGTCAGCATATACCGAATATAAATAAGAGTTGTTCTTGACTTTTTCATTTAATATATATGTGCAACCATGTTACTTCTCCCACTCTCAATGACTACAGAATGCACAGAATATTTTTGGATTTTTTTCTAATTTTATAATTTCACTGCTGGATGTTTTCAATTACAGAAACAGCTCCATCTAACAATACATATACCAAGGACAACACACCCTTATTCAACGCACATCCTTGCACTTTGGAACACGCAGTGTGAAAGGTTCATGGTGGCCCTCTTGCTTTCCCCTCTCTGGCACATTTATCTTGGGAAGAAAGAAAACTCTGTTTTGGCAAAAAGCAAATTGAGAGATATAAAGAAGTAGCTTAAAGCCTTTGTAAACTTAGACTAAGTCCAAACTTGTTCACACTTCAGGTTAGTGAAATTTTCTTTTTAGAAGTATAATATGAACAGGGTAGAGAAATATCTCATTCCCTTTTCATGATCTATCCTGTTTTATACCTCTGCTCTCTGCTGTAATAGTATTTTCATTTGGAAAAAAATAGTTTTGTAAATCTCTTCACTTTTAGCATTATTCTTTAATGTGATTTTTATGGCACAATATCATTCAGAAAAAATAAAACTAAGATGTTTGGGGAAAAACTAAAATTTATCTTTATCTGGATTGAGTGTGTAAGCTCTGTGGATTTGTCTGCACTTTCACTATTTGTTACTCCTAGCTTCAGAGCATAATTTTAGTAGGGCCCTAAAATTCAACTTGAGCTTTGCTCCATGACTTGCAGATCCAAAGTTCAAGACAATTGTCTTTTGAAATCCCAAAGCAGGCTTACTTACTCCTTATTAATATGTTCTAGAACAAAACAAAACAAATCAGACCTTCCCCCTCCTCATGTACAACTTCAACACCAACAACCTGGGCATGGGTCTCAAGTGGAAATATTTGTAAAAGATGCTCCTTTCCTAAATGTTACATTTCACTGAGATCAACACTATAAAAATGTCTTACAGATTTGTCACCTCACCTTTCCATAAGAAGTAACCTGCCTTCCTTCCTCATGTTAGGTGGAAGTTTGTCCATCTTACTCAGCAAGAACTTTACTAAACTCTAAAAGCTACAAAAGAATGCCAATAAGCAATTAACTGAATCATTAATGATTTTAATACCTGTAGTGAGGACATTGGCTAGAATTTATAACTGCCCAGTAAAGCTAATTCAGACTGTTCAAAAGGATGGCAAGACAATAACTGCCATACAACAAAAACTTATTTTAAATACTGTGAAGAAAAACCACAAGGAATGGTATTAAAAAATCAGGCAGAAACTGCAGTTAAACAAACAGCTCTTTCTGGTTAATTGTGACTCTGGCTACTGGAAAATGAAATATCTCTGTGAAATAGCTATAAGAAATGATCAGATCTGCCTGTCTTAAGAGGACAGATGTGACAAGAGCCGCAGGAACAAGATCCCATCTATCTTCATGCAACAGCTTCAGCTTCCTGAATGAAACAGCTTTAGACATTAAGTTCAGGAGGTTTTTGGGGATCACAGGTCTATTATTATTATTATTATTATTATTATTAATAATAATAATAATAATAATAATAATAACTATTATTTATTATTATTATTATTATTATTATTTGAATTTCTTGTAGTTGGTTGTTTAGCAATTTTGGGGTTGGCTTCTTTTGTTTATTTTTTTAAAGCAAAAAGTTGAATGAATTTGACATAATCTTCAAAATGTTACGGCCTTATAATCAGTATCTGGCATCAGAGAGCTATAACCAGAGGGAGGCATGGTACCTTCCACACTGATGGAAACATCTCTGGTAAGAGTCTTTAGACTGCTAGCAAGGAGCTTCTTGGCTAAATTAAAATCTCTTTCTTAATGTTGATTCCAGAATTTCAGAGGACTGCAGGGTGGCTTTTAAGCTTGTAGCTTGTTGTTTGAAACTAAACAATTCTTAGATAGTTCAGAAAATTCAGAGACTCTCCAAAAACAACAACAACAACAACAACAAAATCAAATTTTATCACTCATGGTTGGGAAAAGCCCAGGGAAGAAAGTTTAAACCTATGTAGTTAAAAGAACAGTGAGGATAGATGCATCACAATCTTCAACTTCGCAGAAGTTTTGGAAAGACAGAGAATGTCTCCTAGGACACACAGTTATGGGATTAAACTTCTGCAAAAAACTCTCAAATCTCCATCAGACTAAACAAATACTTACCAAAATTGAGGTAACTTACAATTTTGAGGAAAGAATATGGAAAGAGATGATTTCCCAATTAACTCTTTTTCAGCCTAATAATTCTCTGAAGGGGGTTCTAACATCATAGAAGATGAGAAAGTTAAAAGAAAAATGAGAAAAGGCATAGAAGTGGTGATGTTACAAGAAGCAAATGCATTGTTCTGAAGCATAATCTGTTAAAAATTAATTTTAATATTGATTTATTCTCTGACTGAAGGAAAAAGGATAACACCAGACACTCAAAACCAGAAAGCACCATTCTACTTGAACAAGTGGACATGGCTTCTGCAAATGATTATTATCTATACAGGGTTGTCAAGCATTGGAACAGACTGCCCAGGGAAGAGGTGGAGTCACCAGCCCTGGAGGTATTTAAAAGGTGTGCAGATGTGGCGCTCAGGGACACGGATTAGTGGTAGACCTGGTGACGTTAAGTCAGTGGTTGGTTTTGATGACCTTAAAGATCTTTTCCAACCAAAATCATTCTATGATTCTATATCTCCATCCAACGTGGCAAAAGAAACTAAGAAAATATAGCAACCTCAGCTGAAAGGTAAAGAAAATGGGATACTGGAAAATAAGTGAACATTCTCACAGAAATAAGAAGTCTCATTAAATAAGTCTCTTCCTGCTGCACTCCTGCAGTATGGATTTGCTGGTGGACTGTTAAAGAACAGGCCACCCTGTTGGTAGAAAACCAATTGATAGTGTATTTTGGTAAATAATTGGTAAATAGTAATAATTGGTAGTGTCACCAATTGATGTTTATTTTGACAGAAGTCTCAGTTTATATATCTCTCTCTGTACAGACTGGAGAACAATGCAGGGGTACAAATAAATTAGTTCCACAATAAGATTATCTGTAGTTATTTTTAATCCATAAATTTCTCTGTGGTATATAATGGATGGTGTGAAATACTACCATTTCTGATGGAAACCAAGCTTGAGAGTGCCCATAAATAGAAAACGGACCTGACAAGCTGACAGATTAGCTGTTGTTAGGGAGCCACTACACACAGTGGGTGGTGCAGTCTTACAGTATCTTGAAAATCCTACAGGTATTTGTGAGATCCAGGTTACTGAACTACCTTTTGACCACAAAACAACTGCAGCCAGAACAGACTTCCTCCCTCTCAAATTCTTTCCTTACTTGCAGAAAGAGGCGCCCATAAAGTTTCTGCTCCTAGTAATCAAGGCATCACAGAGCTGGCTTTTGTTCACAGCTACTACTGAATTCTTTATGATATATATATGGTAATCACAGAAAGACTTTGACTCATTGTCAAAATCAGTCAAACACTCCAACTTTACAGACTGGGAGTCTTGTCTTTGCTTGCAAGAAATGTTGTTCACCTCAACACAGTAGAAGTCACATCAGTAGACTACTGAGTGCATAATTCTTTGAAAATTGATTTCCTAAGGTTCCATCAAGTGTCTTGTAAAATTTTGCTCCCTGGAAGTCTGTTTCAGTAGCAACCACATTCTCACAAATGGAAGTTTAGAAAAACCAAACCAATAATAAAAAAAAAACCTAACAATGCCCCCACCCCCAACAATATAGTACTTTGCTCCAATCTTCATGCTATTAAAAAGCATATTAACTTTTCCTGTTCACCCGAGTTGGACAAGGCTGAAAACAAAAATATCAAAGGAACAGTATCTATTAAGTAGAAACTCTGGTTTGTATGTCATCTTAACCTGCTTCTCAATTCACTCTACAGCATTCAAAGCATATAGACTTTGAAGTAGACTGGATGCTATAGATTTTTTCTGCAAAGTATAGTATATGTCAGATTCATACAAAAACCCAAAAATGACTGTATATTTTATTAAAAGCCTATTTTTATTCTCTCTCTCTCTTGTTAACAAAAGTCTAATTTAGTTGTTGTTCCCTTAGGTACGAGGTACACAGTTCATAATTCATTTGATAAAAAATGTCAGTTTAGATTTTTGCACTCCTTTGATAAATGAGAAAAAACATGTACATTTCAATTTCCTTCTACGAGGTTTCACTAACAGAAGCCCCCCTCCCATTGTGCTGCTCAAAGACCTTTGCGTTAAATTAAACATCAAGATTCAGAAACTGTAGGGAATGATATTTCCAAGACATACAGTACAAATACATGAGTCTAGGAAAAAAGGTAATGATTTTTCCTACCAGTAAAGTGATGTCTCCCAAAGAGCATCTTTGATCCTTGAATTAGTTCTCAGTTATAATTTAATATATCAAAACTGTCAGTAGCTTTCCTTACATTTAAACATAAAGTGATACAGTCAGCTCCACAAAAAGCAAAATACAACATTCAGGGGCTTTACTACCCCCCACCCCCAACATGTGCTTGTGACTCTGAAGTCCATCAATATTAATGAGGAAAATCTGTGTACATCAAAGGAGACAGCAAAGAATTAATTTAATTGTATCTGTCATCAGCACTAGTATGGAGGTTTTTTTCCTATATAACCAAATCCTGCCATTGATCAACGTGTAAAACTCTCAGGGGTGTAATCTGCACAATGGAATAGAGAAGAATCAAAAATTTAGTTCTGGAAATAAAACTGATATAATTAGGGAAAATACCAACAAAACACTGTGTATTATTCTCTTATGTAACACATGAGGCCAAGGCTGACAAATCTGAACCACCACATTTCCAGAGTAAACAAGAATTCTTATCACTCCTCCAAATGCCAAATGCAATGCTACGGCTGTCACTTCACATTACGGTCCAGTCCAACAGCTGCAGTATCAATAAATTAAGCTGTATTAGAAAATAGCAATAGGATCACATTCTGATTCTCATGCTGAGCATCAGCACTGACGAACAACATACATCCAGAGCCATGAACACCCAGAACTCAGCACCTTCTCCTCTTGCCCTCAGTGTTGCTGCTGTGCACGCTCCCTCACCCCAGCCTGGGAAGTGTCATCAGCTCCACGTTACAACAGCACTCGCTCTCTTTTCCCCCAATAAATGAGACTTCCCCCTACACCCAACAGCAGAGTTTCAACAGGATAGATGGACAGTATTCTGCATTCCCTGCTTAAGACTCCAGAAATAAATACACTGCCCAGCAACTAGGAGACAAGATGAATGATCCAGATCTCCTTTTTTCCAGCCAGTGTTCTAACAGAGAAAAACTATGAAAGAATATGAAAGGTAACACCTCCACTGCACCTAACTGTGGCAAAAATCCCTGACTGTTTTCAACCCATCACAGTTCCCCACTAAAAATAGTATTTCAATTGACAGAAATATGATGTAGGTGTAATATACTGAAGCAAAATGTTTAATATTTAGGGTGAATAAAAAGGAATTCAGACAAGACTATTCCCACACAGAAATAATCTGTTCAAAATATACAGCTGACTTCTCTGATGAATAGCGTAAAAGGATTACAACCTTTTACAGCCAAGCCAACCACATAGGAATGTTCATACAGCATTATTAAGCAGCTACCCATCAGTTAATGCCCTGTTCTAGACGCTTTTAACAAATAAGCCATTTATATGAATTATCTCTGGGCTTCATTTCCTTAGATAATACTGAAGAACACATAAATTCATTGGAATTGGTGATAGTGTGTCAATATACAACAATGAACGATCTGCTCACAAGTATTCTTACTGAAAAGACCTTGACTGCTGTCATCTTGTTCAAAATCAGGTAGCCTAATTGATTAAAAGTCATTGTAACACCATTGTGCTTTATTCAAACCCAAACCAGGCTGAATGTGTTCTGCCTTCTGTGACACAAGATATTTCAGAGCATTTACCCCAAAATACATGCAGCACTATCCATCACAGGTTCAAGTAAACTAAATACCTTGGCAATACTTACTCTCTAAAATACAGATTTTCTTCAATCTTTTGACAAAAAGTAAAGGGCCAGAGGAAACTTCCTCTCCTTTGTTTATTTTTCAAACATAGGACTAGATCCTCAACACAGAAAATTTACAGCTGATTAATTCAGATTACAACCATCAGTTGAGAATTTTGGACAACAGTATCAATTTCTTACGAATAACCCTCTCAAACAGGATACTTAGTATGTAGGGGCACTCACAACTTCAATGTAAAGAAAAATAGAGAAAAGACAAGTATTTTTTCTTTATATAATGCCATCTCTTCAGTTATTCTTTTCTTTACATATGTATTATTAGACATTTTTAGATAATCTAAACTCAGTCAACCTGAATGGATGCATTTTCTCTGTATGCACTGGCTACATTAAGCTCTGGTGACACCTTTCACAGAGAGGCAATCCCGCAGCCTAAGCTAAGAGACAAGAAAAAAGGCTGACAAACTTTGTGACATGTATATTATATTTTTCAGCATGAGGAGGAATATAAAATTTTCTTCTACCTTCTGTCGCTAACACATGCCTCTCTCGCTGTCTGTAAAATGGGAATAGCAATCCTCAGTCACCTGAGATGCCTACTGGAAATCTGAATTAGCAGATACATTTGTAAAAATCATAAAAGTAAATAGGTCAGTATGCAAACAGTAAGGATTAATATAATTCAATACTGGACATATCCCCCTGCAACATGAAATGCATTAATTCCCTTTCTCATTTTACTCAGCTGGAATTAAGCTAAGAGCAGAGTATTTCTTTGTCAGAGGAGTAATCATGATCTGCATAGAGATCCAAAGATAAAAAAAGACAGAAAGCAATTGAGTATACATGAACTTGCATATACTGATACATCATATACGTTTTTGTGTGTGTGCACCTGCACACACATGCAGACACAGAAAAAAACATTCAGAAAGGAAAGAACAGCGAGGAAAAAGCTGTCATACCCCAGGAATCAACCATTAAGGGCTAGAGACTCTTATACTTGCCTTTGTTGAAAGAAAGAGGGTAGCACACCCCAACACTTTATTATAGAAACACCAGAGAAGTGGTGACTCTAGTCACTAATTTTCACTGAACTTCCATTTTCTCTCCCTTTCTGCCTTTATAGAGAAGCTTATTTCCCCTCAGGTACTCAGCCAACTGACCTAAAGTTAACAACATAGATGAAACAGAACGAGGAGTGATACACTAAGAAAAAGTAGGGAAAAGTCAAAATACTACCAGAACAAATAATTAGCTGTACGAAGGAAAAATGCTTATTTTCTGCAAAGCATTTTAAGAATTCAGATATAAAGTTTCAGATATTTTTAATTCAATTTCAGATCCCTTTCCAAACTACAGAGAAAACTCCTAAGATGTAGTTACTAAGAGTAATTTTTAACTGTATGTAGAACCAGAAAGAAAAAAAAAAACACACAAAAAACCCCCAAAAACCACTTGTATGTCCATGATGCTTAAGAAAGATCATCTCTGATATTTCCCTAGCTAAACAGAGGGGAAAAAAGGTGATTTGATTCCCTGTACATTTAAACCTCAGCAAGATCTTAAAAAACCCTTAGTTTCCCCCACACCCATGAACCCTTTTTTGCCTAATATGGAAACATGACAAATATGCAACAGGGTGACAGAACTTTGCTGGAGGTATACAGAGTTCACTGCAGGTAGAGGAACTTAAAAACCCCCTGAACTGTGCAAAGTGGCTCATGACTTCAAACCTTGCCACTTCACTGAAATGCTTTATGATCACCAGGCTAGCTTCCATAATCTAGACACTTCAAGTGCAGAAAATACAGAATGACATGACCAAAAAAACCCCAGTGAACCAAAGAACAAACAAAAAACTCCCAGATATTTGCCTCTGCTGACAGTTAATGAAAGTGAAATTTTATTCCAAAACCTATAAGGCCAGAAGTAGTCAAAAAAAGAAAGTATAAAAACACGAGCTTTTTAGAAAAGCAGTGCAAATCATCTCAGCAAAGTAACACAGAAATTTATCCTATTCCTAGTACTTACATATATCTGGAAAAATGGTTCTAAAGATGAAATTCACGGTGTGATTTTTCAAATGTCTTCTGTATGTTTTCACCAGGAATTTCAACAGCATTTTGTTGTAGAATTCCTTCAACAGAGCCTAACTTATCACATAAACAACACTGACTTCAGTTACAGTACTGAAAAATCTAGTCAGATTTGCTCAGAATGAAAAGAAAAATCAAAAGAAAAAAAAATCCAAATATGAATAAGATTGAGATTCTATGAAATTTTGCACACTTCATCTAAATTGTGTCCTTTTTTGTGTACAATTGAAATTGGTCTGAAATAGGTTAATGTGATAGTAGGTAATAGTTTTAAATAATGATCTACCTCTAAATTCCACAGCAGCCCATTTCCCCCATTTTTATATATTCCTCTGTATTTTTGAAGTACAATCAAGATGTCGTTTTTCAGCATGGCATTTTCCCTAGTACAGATTCCTTCTAAGAGTTCTAAAGTACAGTCTGGATCTCATGCTAGGGCTAAGGTTTTTGGAAAGACCTGAGTGAGACCTCTTCAGTGAGGTTAATTGCCTGCTTATAGACGATCAACTAGCTGTTGCAGTTTTCCCTGTCTCATCTGGCTCTCCCTCAGCAAGCAAAACACATCCATGTTCTTCCAAGCAACTAAAATTGCTGGTTTGATCTTCTTGTCTCAGCTGTTTCATGCTGCTGTGGAAGAGACAAGAAACTGAGGAGCTGGTTAATGCAGGTGCTTTGTGTCTGGAGCAGAGAAAGCACAGCTGGAACTATGGGAGATCTGCCCAGCCCCAGAAGCACAGGGTGAAAAGGCAAAGAGAAGGAGGCAATCAGAAGAAAATGACATAGCTGGAATGTCATGACCTGCTGGCAAAACTCCTCAGTTTTATGAGTAGGGACTTACACTAAGCTTCAATTTAAAGCAACCTTTATAATGTGTGGAGTTAGGCTGAGCCCCAACTGGCTGCAATTCAGGAGAGTAAGCAGCGAAGTGGGCACCTCTGTGCCTCTCATTGCCAGAGTTTGAAGACATCACTGTTCAGGAATGAGACTTCTCTCATCTCTTGCCATGCAAAACACCCACCCATGTCGCCCTGATCTTTTTCAGCCTTCTGATGTTTACATTTTTGTACTGGAGTTTCTCAGGGATTGTAACATAAACAAAATGGATGTTTTCACATTCCTCTCTGGAGGAAAGACAATTGATAGACTTCTAGTTTGACCAGTGGGGTCAAAGAAGTGTCAACCACATCGTCCAATCTCTGTACATTGTCCAGTCTATATAAAACCAAGAGAAAAATAAACCAGCTCTCTTTTTGCTCTCACAACCTTACTGCTTGAGTGTAGTTCTTTCATGTCTGTCTAGCGACACACCCAAAATCAAGAATGGACACAGTATGAGCTCACTGAAAGGTGTGCTGAACAGCCTGGGAGAGGGGAATAAAAGAAAGTAGCACCAATGAAAATGACAATCAATTCAATATTGCAGAGATTAGAGAAGAATTACTGTTTCAGAACAGTAAAAAGAACAAGTCTCAGTTTTTCACACAAGCACTTTTGGAATCCTACCCTTACATCCCCATGAAATCACCCTTCTGGACAAAAGGAAGTGGAATGGACAATTTACACACTGACACTCTGTGATTAGCTAGATCATTGATGAGAGACGCAGGAGAGCTCTTTCCCCCTCCCTGCTTTATCCTGCCCTCTCCTTAAAGTACCTGTAGAAAATATATGGTCACAATTTTTCACTAAGAACTTTCTGTTAACACAGAAGATATAGAACAGAAGAATCCTCTTGGATTATTTCTCCTGGATTTCTCTCTAAAGGGAGAAGGGAGAGAGAGGAAAAGGAGAAGGAGGAGAAGGAAAAAGAGAGAAAAACAAGTGATATCTCAAATACCTGAAATTTGAAGCAAAGGACGTTCTTTCGAAACAAATTTTATGGTGTGACTCAATGTGATACTAGAAAAAACGGGAAAACAAATCTGTCTCACAGGGAAAATTCTAGCGTATTCAAGTTCAATTTTTCTTCCTAAATAATTCTGACTTAGCATCAGTTTGTTTTGTTTATTGAATATTCATTCCTCTAAGGAGGCCTGCTGGCTTCAGTGATCAACTTCCACGAGCAAATGCTTTCAGATGCGAATATAAGTTGTATGATGTGGTTCCTACTTGTTTGCATAATAAGATCAGTGGTCCTATGAAAAGGTTCAGTATCCAGTCTCCAAGGTGTTGTGACTTAAACTACAGTGACTGAAACTCTATGGCTGCAGACACCATCTCCTGTAGATATTGAACAAACATCAACAGCTACAGGTATGTAGGCTCAAGTTTTGTTGCTGAGAACAAGCCCAGGCAAAGAAAGGCATGCAGTATTCCACGCAGAAACAAGGCACCAGCAAGGGGCAGGGCCTTAAGGGTCTAAGTCAAAATCTTACATCTTTCCCTGCCAGACATTCCTATGTTGTTCAAATCACAGACAGAGCACATAATCGAACAATGTACTTAATAAATCATGGCAGGGTTTAAAGAGGCACTTCACTACTTAGGCATATTCTTTTTCCAGAATATCTTTCCATTTGTTTTATCCAGGACGTACATATCAATTCTTTGAGGCTCTTTTCTGTAGATAAATCAGCACCAAGTTAATGGTTTGTAATCCCCAGTATAAGAATCCACAGGGAGTAAACTCTGCAACGTGATACAGAACTACCATCCACAACAGTCCTCAGACCTCTTGGCATGACTTGGAAATCCAGTCCTTTTTCCTGCTTTGTAGGTGATGATTGAGACTCCTCCTTCCTGCTTCCCATCAGAGCAGCAGCCTGTCCTTCATTTTGCATATATTTATTCAACATAATCCATCTTCTTCCCATTCCCTTCCATACTCAGGCTTTGGTGGCCAGAGGAAGGGAATAAATGGATTTAACTAGAAAATAAGCTATTATCAGCAGTGATAGCAAATTCCCTTTCTGCTAGCTTACCATCCCTTATTACAAAGCAATTCTAAAATAATGGGGTCTTCTATGTGCCACTACATTGGAAACAGCACTCATTGAGGAGAAAAATTGATAACCAAAAACTGTGCAAAAGGTCTTCTCCCAGAATTTTGCAGTTTTATACCTTCTCTATCTCTTCAATTGATTTGTCTAATGAAATTAATTCTAAAACAATTTGTTTTCCAGATCTTTTACCGGCTGGCATCCTCAAATTAATGTGAAGCAATGGCTAGTATATTATTTTTTTACAGCTTCTATCAAAGCAGTTTAGGACAAGATGAATATAACAAATTTATTCTTTTTGGAAAAAAATATAAAACTCAAAAAAATTTACTTCTACCTCTGCAGTATGAAATTTGTCACTAATCATTTTAAACTATGCCCTTTTATGCTTCTTCCATCTCTTTTAGCTTTCTATGCAGTTCTTTGATGTAAGAAAGACAGTTTCAGACAAGATTTCAGTTCATCTGGAAAAAAAAAAAAGCTTTAAGTCTTGAGGCAAAAAGCAGTGTATTTAAAATTTATATACTCCATAATGCCTTTGTTCTGAACTTGAACATCCTGAAAAACTTCTCCTCTCTTTTGCTTTCCGACTCTGAAGATCATTTCTTCTCATGGTTTCAGCTTCTTATTATGCAACAGGGACTTTAACTGGTGGTTCCAGCATTTAAGTACATGCACAGTCATGGCTGACCCTTTCTGATCAATTGCCAATCCATACAGGTTTGACTGATAAAAGAGCCAATTAGATTTAAGCAAATTAAGGGACATCACCAATGTCAACCACTTATTAAACTGAATGCTGAATTCCATGCATACCAAACACTAATGCACCAAGTCCCATTAAGAGTTGAAATCCTAACCCCATTAGTAACTCCAGACCACTACAGGGTAAGGGTCAAAAGAAAGTTTTATATTTATGGATTAACATTTGGATTCAGTTTTTATTTTTTTAATCTTACCAAGAACTCTTGAACCTGCATTGCAATTTTAGTCGAGGGTGTAGATAAAATAAATTCCTTATTTCTAAGATAGTTTTTTTTTTTTTTTGAGTGTTGACTTTAAGCGTGGCAAATGAGCATGATAAGAAATTAAGATATATTCAATCAGGTAACACTAAGGATTTGGTGTGCTTTATATTGTGTGCAATGTGTTTTAAAGCTAAAAAAAAGGAACAAAAAAAAAGCATGTTGGAAAAAAAAGTATCACAATTCTAAAACAGTGATTATCAATAACTTTAAAATGGAATACTCCTTTGTCCTCTACCACTCTCCCTCTTAGACAATCTTCTATCAAGCTCCATGAACTACTCCCCACAGTGTAGATTTCTTAAATAGTATTTTCTTGCTATCCTTGAAAAGAGAATGCTACATTTTAACACTCATTAAAAGGCTGTGCTTTTGTACATAATGAGACCTTCTTTACTTTTTGATCAAACTAAACTTCTGCCTAAGTGAAATCTTGGCCACTGACGTAAAAATTAAAATTCTTTCTTATCTAAGTAGCATCTAGATTTCATTTAATGTTTTAGAAAGTGTAAAGGCACTGAATACTGCCCAGCGTAAAATTACCATTATACTCATAATTTAGCATGCAATGGAATAGCATAACATTCAAAGGCTCATTACAATAAACATCTCAGTAAAGCAAACATATATTGTCCTAGATGCACACATGTGTGTCTGTACATGTGTACACATAGAGAGAAAACACCGTGTGTGAGAGAGCATTTCTCTCATATGCACCACTTCATTTATTATTCATTTCTCTACAGATCACAGTCCACTGGACAATAGCATGGAAGATTTCTTTAATAACTCTCACTGCTAATTTAATTCTACTTAAACACACATATCCTACTGAATGCCACATGCTTTTCAGCATGATTTTATGTGTAAATCAGGATAATATGTTTTCAGATCATTAACTAAAAGGAAGCATGAACTAAAACCTATTTAACCAATGAGGTATTGCTTTTAAACTACCACAAGGTCATAAAAAAGATAATTTCAAAGCTATAAGTTTTCTAATTGTAATCAACAACAATCTAATGATGAAAGGAAATGTATCTTAATGGCTGTCATAAACTTGTGCACATCCTTGCTTATCTTCAAAGATTCTTTACTTTGTCATTTGGTGAAATTTTCACTACCAAATTTTGCTAAGCAAAAAAATACTGGAGCTGGAAGTATCAGTGCCTTACTGCTCAGTCTTAAATGTGCAGTAAAACTCAGTTGCAGTTTTATTATTATATGAGAATGTATATTTGTTAATTGCAGGTGCAACTTGACAATTGGATTGGAAAGTATAAAATGTGCTGGGAACTGACTTTTTCCTTGTTTCTCAGCAATCTGTCATAAAAACTCTGTATTGTACTTACTCACTTTTCTGAAGTCCCCGAACCCAATCCATCTGTTTGCAAGCAAGTTGCTTCAAGTCTGTGGTTTTGAGCTGTAAGGTTTATGATTTTTCTTTCCTTTTCCTTTTTTGCTTTTCTCTTCTTTTGCTTTCAAATTGTATGTATGTCCCACTACACTGTTCTTTGTCAACAGCTACACCACAAATCTCTCAAAAACAAGTGTAGTTGGATTCCCACTTAAAAATTCAAAATTGCCTCAAATTATTTGTATCCATTGACATTTATTTAACAAAAACTAATAAGCTAGGGTTTCCAGGAGAAGAAAATGCAAAAGTAGCACATCTACATAAACTATAAATGTAAGTTTTCTTAAAAAAACTCAAACAACAACAAGGCCACAAAACAAATCATTGTACAATGTTTAGGGCATATTTGCTCAATTCTCTTATTTCAAATTGTTCTGAAGATAATATCCAGGCTGGCTTACAGCCTAATTCACTGTAAATCAGCACATTGCAATTGACTTTCTTACAGCTGAATTATTTTGTGGATTCTGGCTCAATATATTGCCAGTGGTTTATATTGCTATTATTAAACAAATTCTCTAAATCTATCCAGTAAGTTCTCCTCGTCAGCACTTACAACTTTTACTCTAAAACACATTACAAAATGCAGGTGAGTCTCTCTATATTCTTGGGCTAGAGTAGCTGTCCATGCCAGATACACCACCATTCACAGAAAAAAAAATGAAGTGCATAATGCACTTCTCACCTTCATAATATGCTAACTACACAACCATGTATTTTCATTTTCTAGTTCTTAAATGGATGTGAAAAACAAGAAACCTAAAAGAACAATTTTGTAAGAACTACTAACACAAACAGATTCTTCTGAACTTCAGTCCTTGGCTGCAACAATAAATTACATTTTGTTGAACAAAGTGTTTGTTTAATTGTTACATGCACAGAAAAAGCACTTTTTCATACTTACCTCCTGGAGGCATGACTATGGTTATAGCATCACTTATCAAGCTGCCCTGGCTGTTGGACGCATTCACTTGTACTGTGTAGTTAGAAAATGGAATCAGCCCTTTAATGGGAACCCATACATTGAATTCCTTGCTGCTGCACAACATCCGAGTATCATTTACAATAGAATAATTAGCATTATCTGTTATGGAAAAACAAGAGGGGGAGGGAAGGAACAAATGTTAGACCTTGCATTTGCTACTAAAATGAAAAGTTACCATTTATACCAATAACACACACAAATTTTTTGGTCTGTTGGGAAGAAAATTATTATTCATAATTTCTCCTCCTGTTGCCAAGAGTTTGTGGCATTTGTAAATCTTGGAAAATAAAAAAACCAACACATGAACCAACCAGTTGCAAAGCTGATTGCAATATAGAGCAAACAGAACAGAACTGTTCTGTGATGACTGCAGATTTCAAACATTAACGATAATTCTTATACCCAAGAAAGACTAGCAAAACTTTTTGAATTGCTAGAAAAATGCTTAACTTAGGAGTAGATAAAATTCCATTGCATGCATAACAAATAGTCATCTGCAGTAACAGAGGCTTTCCAGCATGGCCCATAGTTCTCTCAAAGACAAAACAAGGATTTGAAGTACTCAGTTTATCAGTTGAAATCATCAGAGGACACCACAGCAAGTTACATGTCCTTTGCAGCCCTTTTAAGATCTCAAACTTAAGATAAGACAATATTTTACCCTACAAAAATAAAAAACCCAAAACCTTTCCAAAATGCTTAGTTAGACTAGAAGAGAAAAAATTATATGTCAAGTATAACAGGGTTTTTTTACTTAATGAAAACCTTAGCCACACATCTCAGAGCCAAGCTGACTCAGTTAAATATCAGCTTATATTTTGAGTATATGAAGTGCCATATAAACTATTAATATTATTATTACTGTCCATCATTCCATGGAGAGCTCTCACACTGAAGTCAACAAAAATTCTGCATTATAAACAACAGCAGAATCACACGAGTCTAAGACCACAGGTATGAGAATGAGAGTAAACAGACTATAACTACAAAAATATTGTAAATCAATTAAGACATCGTCACAGCTAGAAGATTCAATATTTACATCTGAGTCTTCTACAAAATCTAAATAAGACAGAATTAAAAAAAAAAAAAAAAAAACAGAAAAATCAATCTTTTAATTAATTTTTCAAGGGACACTCATTGAAGTTACTCATTTTGAAGCAAGTTTCAAGTGAACTATTGAAACTGAATAATATTAAATCAGAAACAATTTTTCAAGTACTCAATGTTTCTATGATAAGCATTAAGGTGCATTTGCTGCACATTTCAGTCATTCTCACATTTCATTTTGCCACAGGATGAGCAATCTGGTTTCCTCTAATTTGGGGATTCCTATGAACAATTTGGTTCACTTATGATTCAAATCCAAGCCCTTCCTTTATTTTGGTCTTTATGAAATGCACTGGTATTTTCAGTTATTCTATTGGTAACATAAAAAAAAGCTTTTTTTTTGAGGTTTTGGGGAGGGGGACAGGTTTGAAAAACGCTTTTTTATAAATCTGCCTTGTAGCCTACCTAGTTCCCCATTGCTCAAATTCTACCTGGATTGCACCCTACCATAGCACCAGACCACCCAAACAGACTACAGTAGCATGAATGATTTCATGAGGTTTGATGGATTCATTTTGGATTTCACTGAAATTTATCTGAGAGACCCTGTTTTAGGTACAGCAATAGAGGCAAAGCTTCTTTACATGCAAGTAGAACAATCACATTTTACACATTCCACATACAGAATCCTTCAGAAGCAAAGTTATTTTGTCTGAGATTACTCTTATGTACTCTGGCTACTCAACCAGGACTAGAAAAATGCATCTGCATTACTTGATCTCAGCTTTTAAACAGTATATCAAACCCCCCTTCTGCACCTTTGTGAAACTGTCCCTGTGTATGATCTGGGAGAAGATTCAATTCAGCAAAGCACATTTCTCCTATTATCTATCACAGTTTTTGTGATGTTTGTGATTTATTATTTGAGCAGATCATGCAACAGTATTTGTTATATACATTCTTAAGGTCCTAGGGACATTAAACACTTAAGGACTCAGCTGGCTGTGGAAAAAAAAAAAAAGACGCATTTTTCAAACATTTCACCTCCAGTGTCTGGGAAAATTTAAAAATACAGTGTTAACAGATCGGCACATAGTCTAGAGTCCAATCTCGAGTACAAAAGAAATTTGTCTAACAGCAATGTATATATGCCAAAATCATGTGAAAATAAACTTTTTTCATCAACAGTAGAGATTTAACTTGTTAATATTTTAATTTCATCCACCTGAACCTGGCAGGAAACCATGTACTTCCTCTGCTATTTTTATTCCATTATTAATCTTTCTTTCAATGGCTAACTATACTATATTTTAAAAATACAGTTTCAAGTAACAGAAAATGAATTAAAAGGATAACACTCTATTCCAAGTTGCCTGGATAACAACATTAATATACAGTAATTATACAATTAGTTGTAACATTAAATTCTAGTTATAGTAGAGTGATTACTCGGCAATTATAAGAAGTATATAATTACTCAATAATTAGGAGAAGTATGTAATTACATAACCATTTTATTCAGCTCAAAAATGAACTTGCAAATTTACAATGAGATAGACAACATAGCAGCTCAAAATTTTTCATTGCTTCTAATAAAAAGCTAAAGAGTACTTGCAAGTTTCCTAGGCCAAATTTTACACAGACAAAAGGTGTTTTATCCCAATTCCCAGGCAAGGAACTTACTGCTGCTGGCAAGTAAAATATCAGAAGAACATTTTTAAAATGCAGGTCTTGCTGCAGCTGACTTGCAATATGGAGTTTTGCCACTTCTCACTGCCTAAACTGTGCTTTCAGTGGGCTGGAAAATGCAGACACATAGGTTCAGCCTGACAGAAAGCGATACAGCGATAACCCTGTCATATCATTCCATGCCATTCCTGCCCAGACTGCCTCAGCGTGGACCCAATCTGTGAGTATAAGTGGATGAGGCCTTCCTCTTTCCAATTTTTCTGGATGTCTTTCTGTCCATCCGGCTCAAAAGTCCCACCAGCAAGTCTATTGCAGATGTAAACAGCAGTCACCTCAGACAGTGGTAAAGTCCTAAGAGACATTGTTCTACCTTAGACAAGTGGTTTTTGCCACACCTCCTCATTTCTGCCTTGTAATGTCTGCCATGAACAGACACCAGCACCTCAACAAACAAGATCCCCCCATGATTCTGTTAACATGAACACCATAAAGGGGCAGAAAAAACCCTCCTATACCCAGCTCACCACATCCAGGAACACTTAAGGCATGCAAACACCTGAACAAAAAGATGAATCCTGATAGGAGAAGGCTCAGAGACACTATTTTCTATAACCTCTTAAAAAAAAAAAAAAACCTAAATCCTTTGCAGACATGAAGGGCTTCCCCAAGCCCCTCAATCTTTCCATATTTTTGCATAGCTATGTTTTTGTTCTTTTACTGGCCTTCCTGCTCAGTTCTCCATATCTCCCCAAAATTATCTGAGGGAGTTTTTTGCCTAAGGCTAATTGAGAAATACTTCTGCTGTCTCCAGTTTATTCCTAGTTTATACCAGGTCAAGGTACATCAGCTTTTCAGGAAAAGATTCATATGAAGGAATGAGGGCTAAAGGATATCCATAAATACACTTTAAAATGATTTGTAGTTGAAAAAAGGCAAGGAATAAAACATGCCTGCATTAAAAAGGCATACAAATACATATACTGCATTCAAAAGCACTGTTTAAGAGTGCTAAGCTTCAAAGAGCACTCTAGCTGGTGAGTATCTGTACTTGAAGGTTCAGGATGGTTTTGAGTGGACACTCTGCAGGGGACTCCAAGCAGATGTGCATTCCTGTTACTGAGCACCCCTGTAAATAGGTAAATTAAGCTCCTGTGAGTCAGTGGTGTGTAAATTACTGCTGTCCTGGGTCCCTCATCCTATGGGGTTCACTAGATTGAAATAACATAAATGGGTATCCTTTTCCACTCTTGTTATAATCATTGTCACAAGAATTTTAATGCCTCATATATTCCATAATTTTTTTCTGTGTGCTGTACTGCTCTGACCTTTTCAATATTCTGTAATTTGACTGGCTGGCGATTTCAAGTTCTCTCCTTTTTACAGCCTTATTAACTTGTGGGGAAGAGGTGAAATGCACAGCCAATCAGAATACATAATATTGCAAAGGTCACAGCAGTACAGTACAGCATCAGCAGACACAGAATACTGTATATTAGTCATTAGCATCCTGATATCTTATTCATGTGACTAAGGTTGTCAGGAGCACAGGAAATGGAACAACATGAAACCATTCTCATGGCAAAGAAATAATACCAGCTGAACACATTCATCTTACATTTAAGAATTTTTTTGTCCCCAAATCTGGCACATTTAAAGGTGCTCTTTCCATCAGGATCAAAATTTACGTTTTTGAGAGAAGAGGTAATGAACTGAGATGTTTCCTTTTTATGTATTAAACAGAGAAAGATATATTTCATAAATGTAGGCAAATACCAAGCAATTCCATTAGTATCACTGCAGTCGTGATTAATACCAATCCATACTTCACATATAGTTCCATTATGTCCAGATAACCTTTCTTACATAACAAAACATGTTCCGCTACAATATTCAAGCAGACAGAAGCCGAACTATTACCACTGTAGAAGACTACTCAAAGACTAAAGGTAGCAAAAATCCAGCTAACTATCCAAAGTACTCACATAAGCTAACTAACTGTCCAAGGGACAGTTCATGTGAGGATCTATACAAAGATTACTTAATTAACTATCACAAATGCTTACAGTTGTTTTTATGCCTGCTTTATATGACTGTGAGCATACAGAGGTTAAGCCTTGTACCTTGGGCCATAGAAAAAGTTAATATCAGATCAGAATAGAAAAATAAAAATAAAACAAGAACTCACTTTTTCAGCTCTTTTCCCCAGAACTCATCCTTATTGTCACCAGTTTCTGTCCCTATTTGAGACACCTAGTTTGTGTCTCTTTGACGCCACATTTTTGGGGGGAAATTCTGTGAATATGCACTCTTCTTTGTGGCTTAGCTCATTGTTTTGTCCATTAGATTTGCCTGTTCTTCAGCCTCATTAACTAACACAAAAGCTACATTCTTCCCAGGTAGTTTTTTTCTTTTCTCCCTCTTTTCTTTTCCCATTGTTTCTAGTGGAGTATTCAGAATAAAAAAAAACCCAAAAACAATCACTTTCCATTTGTTTGATTATCCCAGTAGAAAAGCAGCTAAAATATTTCTTTGGCATTATTGGCCTCTTTTTTTACTAAGAACTGTAATAATGAACTGTTCTCAAATTGTCATCTCAATTGTTATACTGACTTGTGAAATAGTTTGGTTTTGATGCCATACCCTCTTTTCAACAAACTATTGGAGGGGGTTTGTATTTTGAGATGAGATTGGTTTCTATGGTTTGGCATTCTGTTTTAGAGGATTTTTCTTGGTTTGTTTTTTTCTTTCTTTTTTACAGATAAGCACACTGCTGATATTTTGCCTCAATGTCTTGAACCACTATTTGTTCCCCTTCTCCTGAGCTGACAGATGTATTCTTCCTATGGACATATCATGGTCACAGTCCATCAAACTGAGTTCAAAACTTAAAGACTCTCTTAACACATGAAAACTTCACTCTCATGGGCTAGGAGGAGTTGCTGAATGAGGCAAAATAAGTAATTTAAAAGCGCTGTTGGGGACTAAAAACATTATTTACCCAAAGTATTAATTTTCAAGTAAATAAGAAGAGTTTCACATTATCTGCATTGAAAAACTTAATCTTTTTCCTTTTTCCTTGGGAATTAAAAGAAGCCTTTAGTTGTAAAACTGAAAAATGGAAAATATTTGAAGAATGAGATCAAAATCTGCATTGGGACGTACAGCAGAAATCTGAAATCTTAAACACCCAGTTTCTGACTGGTACTCAAGTCATCACTCAAAGAGGCTTCTTACAGACTCAGATTTCGTAGAGATATCTTACATTGTCTTGAAACGTAAAGAATGTGTACACTGTCTGTCACTGACACTGGAAGGGGATTCTCCCTCTCTATTCAGCCTGGTGAGACACATCTGGAGAGTTCATCCTGTTCTGGAACCCCCGGCATAACACAGATCTGGACTTACTCAAGTGGAGTCCATGCAAAGATGATTAAAGCCTATGTCACATGAAGAGGGTTTGAGAGAACTGAGGTTGTTCAGCCCCAAGAAGAGGAGGAAGGATCTCAAAAATGTGTAAAATGTTAAAAATATCAGTTGTGAGGACTTAAAGTAGCAAAACATTTCTCAGCAATATATAGCAGCAGAACAAAAAGTAATGAGTACATACAGAAAAAAACAAGAAATTCTGATAAAACCTAAGAAAAACCTTTTTTCACTTTTACATTGGTCAAACACTGGAACAAGTTGCTCAGAGTCTCCAACTTCGATGCTACCCAAAAGCCAGCTGTACACTGTCCTGGGCAATGTGGTCCACCTAACCCTGCTTGGAGAAGAGAGCTTGAACTGGTTTTTCCCTAGAGGTGCTCTCCAACCTCAGCTGTTACATGATTCTAAGAAAATTTTCAGAACACTTTGAGAACCCTAAGGCAAAGCAGGGGTAGTCATTATGATGAAAGCATGTTTCTGTCAGTAGAAATAAGTGATTATTAGTGTTACAAACACTAAGTAATGTGCATTTATGTGCTCATTAATTCTATGGACTGAAATATGAATAAAGCCCACAGCTTGATGTGAGAGCTCATACAAGAAAGTCAGCACAGACCCCATGGATGGTTAATGACTGCAGCCAAGATTAGGCTTTGTCATGATGGCAGGAAGGAAGGAATCTTCAATGCGTGGTCTCATCTACCCTTTGGAGCTTTCATCTCAGTGTTATGAGGTTTTGAACTAAAAGCCTCTGTAATTGTTGATTAAGTTGCCAAGAAGAAACCTTTTTGATTTGAATAACTGTTTTAGTTTTTCTCATTACTCTTTCAAAAACACAGAAACATCTAATGAGTCTTGCAGCTGAGTCAGTCTCCTTTAGACCTTCCAGTTAAAACAGTGTTTTCAGTACAGTGTTAAATCTCTGCTGTAATTATATTAATCCCTACTGTAAGTCAATTTTTCTGCAATAGCGCCGAGGGGCATCAGTCCTGGACCCCCACACCACACACTGTACAGAGTGTTTTAGAGACACACAGTAAGAACACAGCCCATGACCTAAACCAAACTCTGGAAAACATTCTAGGAGTACAACCGACTCCTCTGGATTTCAAAAAGGTTTCCAATGTCCAAGCACTGTTATCCTGATATGAACAGGAGGAAGTGTCCCAGACAGTTTAGTAATCCAAGTGGAAGAACATCACATTGGACACAAGACATCGAACAGCAAAAGCATTTGCTGCACTTGCAATCTTAAGCTGATTGTAAGCGCAGCAAATAGTTACTGATTTCATCCATTTTGTTTGAGGGGTTTTATAGACAAATTATGAGACTTTATCAAGTTTATTTCATCAGGGATTTTATACAGTAAAAAAAAAATTCAGAAACAGTTAGCTTTTAAACCTTCAAATTTGCTTCTCCATGGTTGGAACATTCTTTCTCTAGCTGCATCAGTACATAAATGGAGATTATCACAGTATCTGGTTTCTGAATCTATGCCCATAATTCATGGATGCCAATAAGAATTTTCCATTCTCCAGGGACACTATCAGAAGGAGACTAGCTAAACACACAGAGCAGAACTTGGAGTCTCAAATCCATAATCAAATATCTAGATTGATTGTGTCACTTGCACTTGTATTGATTTCAATTGGAGCAGCTGACCCAAGGGAATAATAAAAATGTGGAATAAAACTGATTTATGAGAAGAAAATAAATCCTTTTGTGAGTGGGAATGAATTGGTACTATTTAACCCTTTCAATCACAGAGGGAGAACAATATTTATTTTTTCAGAATGCTGAGTTAGCTGAAAGAAGTCATATAAAAAAGTCAATACTGTCAAATGTCATTACACTTCGTTGCAGTACTTTGGAAGGAATGAAGCTCTAAATTTGATCTAGGATTTTTGTTTGGCATATGACATTCTTCTGGTTTTTCTGGTCACCTTTCATGAGGCATCATAAGTGATGCACTTGTAGATTGAAAGAAGCACAGATCACTCAGGTGACTGTTGTACTTACTTATAAGTTAACTCCCACTATACTATTTAGGGCAAAAACATGCAAGGCAACACAAACAGCCACATCAACTGCACACAATTATCATTTTAAAATGATGACCTATCATAGCGATCTTTCTGGTCTCACACTAGAAACTTACGTAGTCAAAATATAGTTTGATTCCCCCTTATAAAGTGCAAAGAAAAACTTCATCAAAAGCTTGTCAAATCCCAGTTTTCATTATGTTTTCTCTACCTGAGAAAACAGATGGGGTTTCTATTAGTCTCTAAAGAGAAGTTTATTTGTTTGATGACAACACATAGAAATATTCAACCCAATGTTGAATATTCAATTCAAACTCAATTTCTTTATCTGTGGAAGCTCTAGTCAGATTGTATATATCTTGTTTGGGTTATGTCATTGACATTAATCATATTGTGTTTAATGTCATAAATTGGTTTTTGGCATTTAACAGTTACCATAAATACCTAAGCACAGTCAATGTAGTCTTCATGTGGGTTAAAAACTCTGGAAGACATTCATTAACTAAAAGACTGGTTTTTTAGGAAAACTAATTGGCAAATTCCCTTTAACTCAATACTGTTTACCAGAGCCATCTCTAGAAGATTGCTATTATTCCCTAGACAATTCCAAGGGAGTGGAAACAGTCTTGGAGCCAATCCTGCTATGGGCAGCCACTATGAATTTCAGCCTGTTAAGAACTGATAACACATTCCTCATAAAAGTGGGGTTCAGCCCTATGTTCAGCTTTATCACATGAAACCAAATAAATTACAAGACAGAAAATATTCATGTGACAAAAACCGTAACTATGGGAATAGAGAGATGCAGAAGATCAATTGAAACACCATCTGTGGTCTGATGCTAGAGTCTTCACCAAAGAAATGGTCAGATGTAGGAATTAGAGAATGACTTTAATTTTGCTTTCCTTAGAGATGCCTGTATTAAGGAAAAGAGAAGAACAGCAATACCTGATACTGACAGCACTTGTGCTATGAGATGGTGCATTGTTAAGCTGTTCAAAACCTACTAAAGCTCAACTAAACATTACTCAATAAACATCCTGAAGTGCATGAAAACCCATGAGTTTTCTAGCCAGGCAAATCAAAATTTAAATGCCCTACAATTGCAAGGCAAAATACCCCTAACTCCTGTTCTGGTAAAGAGATTAAATATGGCTATTTGAAAATGGGTTATGCAGCCTCTTTGTTAGTCCCTCCTTTAGGACTGGTGAGTGTTGTAGGTCTGTAACTAGAACTAAGAAAAGAGACAAAATGAGAGAGGAAGGGGATGAAATTAGATTGAAAAATCTAATTAAAATTAGATCTCCTTAATGGTTGGCTTGGAAAAGCAGCTAAGGCTCCCACAAACATATCACACATTGAGAGAGGGGAGGTTATCTTTCTGGTGCAGAAGGTGGTAAGCACTTTGTAATAACTTTCATTCCTCATTCTCAAGCCTTCAGCACAAGACAGGCTAGGAACTTCAAAGGGGTTCAGCATTCCTTTCCCCACTTCCGTTGCCACCTGCAGATGGTGTCTATCCCTAGCAGTCATTGCTTTTTGCACTAGGTTGATTCCTAACACTCCCTTTGCGACTTCTGTTTGGAGAGGGTATTGAAAGTACTGGATACACTGTGCCAAGTTCAAGACTATAGGAAGAACTTTCTTCAAGAAGTCAAATGAATAGCTGGTCTGACTTTTACTCATTCATATATATAGTAAATATTAAACTAAAAAGGTTAGATGGGCAACACTGATGTATACATGCAAAAGTCAATTTGTTTATGCTGTATGCTGCAGCTAGAATTCTCTACTTTGCCAAGATAAGGAGAACCTTTCTGGTACACCTACTCCAAATAAGCATGGTAAGCAGAAAAATAATTTTTTTCTTTACAAAATTACCCGATTAACTATCTTGCTGAAAAGTATGGACCTTAGATGATGTGTCATCAAAATAAGATATAATAAGTATTAAAAAACCCTCAAGAAACAAAAAAAACCCCAAACTGAAAATAAAACACATTGATTTCTATACTCATAAGCAACAGAGTTCTGAGTATAACCCTGCAACTTCATGTTATGAAACTCCCTAAGGACATACAGTTAATTAAGGATTCTCTTTAGGTCAAACTCACATTCAAATGCATCACATCATGTTGGGGGCTACAGATTTGGATTAATTTTGTGCTAACGCAGTCCTCTGACAGAGGCAGGAAGATAAGAATTTCCTCCAAATCTCTCCTCTGGAAAAGAGGTAATACCTGATTCTTCCTGTCCTAGAACTTAATTTCAGACACCCAGATGGAATTAAAAATGACCCTGTATTCTATCTGAACCAACCTGAGAATAAACAGAGATGAATGAGGAAACTACTTGAGGCAAATAAGCCTGACTCTTTCACCTTTCTTTCCCCTCAAGTCTTCTGAGAATTGGGAGTGTATCAGATAACAAGAACTCTGACTACTCTTGAAGAGGAAAAGGCTGTTTCTGATCTGGTAGCATTAGTATTTTATGGCTTGGAATAACCAATTGCAAACCAAATTCCTCTTTAAGCCTCTTCCCAAGCAGATACAGGGCCTTAAATGACTTAAGGCAAAGCAACTTGTCATTGCATTGTATTGAGCCCAAGCAACGATGGGCGGCAGTTCACTGCAGAACTGGGATAGAGCCCTCAGTTCCTAAAGTCCTGCTTGATCTCCATAAAGTGTTTGCTGGAGACAAATACTTTTCTGGAACACTAGAACATACCTATACAAAAAAGAACAGCAAAACAGACTCAATAAAGCTTCTTCCTGTTTTTTAACAAGTACTTTCACAGACAAAGGTTTTCAGAAAAATGAAGAGTTGGATTAAGAAATAAAGGGTAATTGATAGAGGTATTTCCCTTGAATACATTGTTAACTCATAGCCAAAGTATGGAAAAATCCATTGCAAGTATCCTCCTCTATTGTCAGACAATCCAAACTATCTCCTGCT
>NW_027094088.1:20586320-20823820 GCF_029207755.1 Chamaea fasciata | reverse complement strand
TTGTAGTAAGCATTCAGTTCTATGGAACAAAGTAATTCGTTATTACGTTATTTATGGCGACAATTTTGTTTCTCCTACACTATTTATTTGGTGTTTTCTAAGGTATAAGATGGCTTCACACCTCGGTAAGTGCTCTCAGCTGCAGGTTCATGGGAGTGCTAATAAATGCTATTTTAATCTGCCACACCTGCTCTGTCATCTAAATAACCAAACATATTTTCTCTGTCCTTGAAACATGAATGTTGTACTTTTCAGCATGTAAAGACTGGACAGCTTATTGTTTACAGGTGCCATGTGGACCAAGACCTCCATATGTGCTTCTCTATTTATACACTTTCTTGTATTTAAAGTAAGTGATAAGTTGCAGTAAAGTCAACAGGATAAAGTACATGCTTAAAGATAAACAAGTACTTCATAGATTTATTGGATCACTGCCACATTGATTATTTGGGTATTTCAGTCAAAAACATCCTTATGTAAGGATTTGACTGAACTGTGCTTTCTAAACAAAATAATTACCAGTAAAGTGCTCCTGAATGTCGGTACGCCAATCAGAAACACCAGAAATGTCAAGAAACTAATAACAATCTTTTTTTTTCTACTGAAAAAGATTCAAAAATTCTTTAAATAATATAAAATTGTAGCAATCTGTATCATGTCCTAAACAGCTGCAACAGCTGTATTAGGTCTTTAGGGGTTTTTTTTTGTTTTTATATGATGTGCTATATGAACATATTGCACAGAAAACCTTTTTCATACTTATTTTTCTAAATATTAATGCATACACCACTCAATGGTATTTTCAGACATATTTACCAATAACTTAATAAACAAAGACCGCTATCAGGTCAGTGACACCAAATCATAGGATAGGCATAATAATATTGGGGAAAGTACTAGAATACATATAACTAACACCCTAAAATTTAAGTTGACTAGCAGTGGGTTGAGACGAGAAATATTCAGTGTTGAACATTTCCATTTATCTATAAGACATTTACAAGAACTAACACATTTCAAAACTAGCATAATTTTAGTTCTCCTGAATTTTTCCAAAAAATCTATTAGAAGTTATGCTAGCGCTTACTAACTCATTCTTTCCCCTCCTTGGAAACAAAACACCCAGACAATAAGAACTGACAAAAGCAGTACCTTGGGTCTAATAGGAAGACATTAAAATGTAGCTTTTCTTGATTTACATGTAAAACAATTTTCATTCCACTTGAAAATAAATCATAGTCAGAGAAAAAAGAAGTCATACAAAAACTACCTAAGCTGAACAAAAATAAATTTTTGAAATAGAATAACAGCTAATCCTCTCATAATTAGTTAAGATCTTCAGAACCACCTTTAGGAATATAAGACGGACAAATTCCATATTTAGGGGAATGTCACATGAGGTTCCTTGATCGATTAGGGCACATTAAGCACAAGATCAGCAACAAAAATAGCTGGAAGCATATCAGTTTACTGCTGGGAGATGTTCCCCATTCTATTTAGAGCAGAGGCAAAACATTATGTTTCTCTTTTTTTTTTTTTTTTTTTTTAAAGTGTTGGATTTACTCCATAATTCATATGAAAATCTTTTTTCAAGAATCAAATGAATATCCCAGTGCTTTAACTTCCTGGCAGAACTTAGGTGAGCCTAAATCAAGATGTACTTCAATTCCTGTGATTAGAGATGGATCACTGGCTTTGGAAAACAGTTTGTGTACTGATCATGGGATGCAGATGAGTAACAGCTACAGCAACCCCTTTGAATTGCTCCTAAAAGTGAAGTTACGAGCCTGTAGTTCAGTGGGGATGTGAAAATAAGACTACTAAAAATATTTTTTAAAACCCTAACTACTGGTGTTCTGTTCTGTCCTTTTGATGCCTATTTGACAGGACAGTAGTACTGAAAACATACATATTTCATCTCTATGCAAAGTTTTGTAATGACTTGTCTTAAACATCACTACCAACACAATGGATTAGGTTATTGTACATCAAGTACCTTAAAACAAGGTTTGCTTTCGGGGTATATGTGAAGTCGTAAAGAAATGGACAAAAAAAACTGGCAAAAAACCATTCAAGCTTTTAAGAGTAAATATTTTTCAAAGCAGACCAAGCTATAAAATGTTTAATGGTTATAAAGTCTAGTTGTCTTCTGCAAATACACAATGTTTCTGGCATTTGAATGAAAGCAATCTTGGAAATAACATTGGAAATGTGACTAACAAATTATATCATAAAAATAAAACCTGGGAGTTCTTTCCTGATACAAAATAAATCGTGATGTAAAAAAAAATATAGAAAGAAAAACATAAAAACCTCCCAAATCTTTCTCTCTTTTCTTTATATTCTTTTTACCAAATTTAGAAGCCTACAAATAAAGCTGAATTAAACAACAAGTTAAATCACAGAATAAACACAGGCTTATTCTTTACTTATGCTTGAAAACAAAACCAAGCACAATAGATAATTCTAGTTATTCCTCGGCTACAGCACTATGAAATCATACTAGATTTATCAGCTCAGTTATATGTCTAAAAACCTTTAACAAAATAAAAAATCCTAAAAATGCCTGGTTTTCACAAATTTGTCAAATTTAATATTCCTGTATTCTCAAATCCTGAAAAAATGGGGTGCTATACAAGACTGTTAAAATCTGTTCAGTGTAATATTTTGATCACATACTTGCATTCAAAAGATTTATGAATTACCATATTTTCCTTGCTCCTGTTGCCACTTCTGGCTTCTGCAATTCTCAAATTAACTTTAGTCCTTTCAGTTCAGCAGCTAGAAATTTGCTCATTACTGGAACAGTAACTCTTTCTTTATAAACATCCTTATAAATCTGGTTAAAGCACACCTGCACCTTTCAAACATATTACCTCCATTTAATTTCAATAATGTGTGTTTCAGCCTCTGTTTTTGTCTTCTTTCACTGTACCTATGTTCTACTTTGGAATGGTGCCTAACAATGACCTATTGAATCTTTAGTAGCTCTTATGCAGGATTTTTTTTTTAAATGTCACATTTTGCCAGATGGGTTAGTACTGCCCAGAGTGAATCATCACCATTTACTCTGATATTCACTGTCATCTGACATTTATTACACTCCCAGAATGTAAATTAAGTTACTCACCAGTGGACCTAAAGCACAACCTTTTGCAGTACATGCCTGGACTCTGAAGGAATGCAGACTCCAAGGAGCAAGCCCAGAAGCGTAACAACTTAGCTGTGATGAATTTTGCAGCAGAACACCATCCATGTACAATCCATAGCTGGTAATAATACCTATAAAACAATGTGAGAGCATTCAGCAACCAAAAAGCTACAGAATTTAGAAGAAAACTAATGCTACAGGCACCAAGGCAGCAGTAGTAGTATTTCAAACTGTTTACAATTGAGCAGATACTGTTTAGCATGACTGAGCAGGTAAAACTCAAAAGAAACATACTCTTCCATCTTTAGCTGTTGAAAACCTCACAAGTGGACTGCATCTCTTTAAACAATTATACTATTCTAAAGATTACCGCCTAACAAACTTGCTTCTGAGTGGCAGCAAACATCATCTTGGAATGAGGGAAACTGAGGCAATTTTGGTTCAGTTCCCTACTCCGCATATGGCTTTTCAAACAACACAAAAAACCATCTCACATCTTAACAGCTTTAGACTTAGAAACAAAATCTCCAACATAATTGAAATGTGAAAGGACAACTTGGGGCAATGCTACAACTACAATAAAACAGTAACAAGTAATTTTGTCACACAAAACACCTTTTTCATGCTCATTCTTTACGACAATTACATGAGATTTTCAGCATTTTGCCAACAAACTACATCCTTCATTAATTTGGGGTAGGAGTGGGGTGGTTGGAAAATGCTACCCACTTTTCTGAATGAAACCATAAAATACTAATGATTACTTTTCCTCCTCAATACGCTATAGAAAAAATCCTGAAGTAAACTACCCCTTGCCTATTCAATCTACAGAAAGAAAACATATTTGTTGATTGAAACATTAGCAAGATTTTTAGACAGAGGAAAGAATGGTCCTTCTTGTGGACTAACTAAAATGGTCCTAACTGGACTAACTAAAAAATTGCAAGTGATTCCTTATCTCATTCATAGGAAATTCTAAAGCTTTGCTCTTCCAAAGGTGCATGGTAGGATAACAAATCCTGTACAGTGTTTTGAATTTAATGAATGAGAAATTTAATTTTACAGATTTGCTTAGACTTTGGAAACTGAACTCACAAAGGTGCATTTTTTCTCAGGGTTCTTCCTCCATCTTTCTCACTTCTGAATATTCTCTCTTTTTAAAAGTTATTTCAATGAGAAATCTTAAGGCAAATAAATGTAAAGTTATACGATTCATTTGAAGTGATTTTAGTTCAGAGCATGCCTTCTAATCCTTCCATTATAGGAAACAACTTTTACTGTAAAAATATAGTTCAGTTCACCATTCCTTCTCTTAAAACCTAATTTTTTTGAACCTACATTGAGGAAGATTTGGTTTGAAATCAAAAAAATATTTTCCCCTCTATAAAATGGAGAACTGCTTCATAAATAATAGTGTACACACAACTGTTTCAGCTGAGCTTTGAAGAGTTCTACTTCAAAAGATTTATATGTTAAAGAGCTCAGAACGGTGAAGTGATTCACACACTCAATTCTCTTCTAGAAAAGTGAGAGGCTAAACTCAACTCAGACAGCAGAGATGTGTGTAGGAGGAGGTCCTGAAAAATCTCACACTATCAATCTTACCACATTTGACAGGATTCCTAAAGCAAAAATCCCTTGTGGTTCTGTGTCTAGTTGCTTGTGAAGCAGTAACATAAATGGTTGATATTTTTCCTACATTAAACAAATAAATTTTATATATATGGGTATATACTTTAAAATATTTTATTTATCTCAGAGCAAAAATGTGAATGCTGGCATTAAGGATGTGTTTTACAGGGGAAAAATGCCAAACACTGCGATACTCTAAGCACCTTCTATATCTGTAGCATTAACTCTTTTCAAGTATCATAGAACAGAATCATAGAATTGCCTGTGCTGGAAGGGACCAACAAAGATCACCAAGTACAATCCCTGGCCCTTCACAGAACAACCCAAAAGTCACACCATGTGCCTGTGAGCATTGTCCAAACACTTCTTGAACTCTCTCATGCTGGTGCTGTGACCACTTCTCTGGGGAGTCTGTTCCAGTGCCCAGCCACCCTCTGGGTGAGGAACTTTTTCCTGGTATTCCTAAACCTCCCCTGAGACAGCTTTATGTCATTCCCTTGGGTCCTGTCACTGGGCACAAGAGAGCACAGATCCATGCCTAATGAATCATAATTAATTCCATTGATACTTATGGTAACAGCATGAATCATAATGAGGTCACTTGGCATTAATGTTTTAGAGAGTTCCTAAAGCCACCGCATCCACACTTGAGGAGCAGCTTGCTGCTCAACACTGAGCTTTTGTCCCAGCACTGTCAGAGAACAATCACCTCTAAAAACCTGATCCATTTCCTCTTGATTTTACTTCTGCCCTTGCCTTGTAGGACACTGATGGAGAAAACTAAAGTATGAAAAGAAAGAAAAAAAGTACATTTCAGAAGAAAAGGGTCTATAGTCCATTTTTGAGATATGAAGCCATTTTTTTAAATTAGGCAATAACTATTTTTATCAGGGATGAATAACTTTGCCTCCCTATTTCACCAGTATAGGTTTCCAACACAAGAGAAAAAAGTTCAATGTTGGCCCAAAGTTAACAAACTTCTTGAGACTTGCTAGACACTGCTGAAGTTTACCATGCATAAAATATTTAAGACTATGGGACATTTTTTTGATTTACAAGGCTTCCTGAGCAACATGTGGTCACCATGAAAAGATGTAGTTTCTTCATAATTATGAAGTCTAGGTAGCTAGGTCAAATCTTGATTTCATTGAAGACAAAATCTCTATTGTCTATAATACAATTATGTTTCACTTCTGAAAAGAAATCCAATAAAGCAAATTAAACTTAAACTGAAGAAAGATAAAGTCTTTTTCTTCCTCCTTTCCCCTCTCTAGCTGAGGCCATACAATGTGCCAGTGATATTCAAGACACTAAAGAGGTTTTGAATCCAAAGTTCTACAAGCACTTTACTCTTAAGTTGCAATCTAGAGGTCAGATCTTAAGCAAACATACTTTAACCTACATCAATTTCACTGACTACAAACACCAGTCACCTCTCATAAGCACAAGGATTTGCAAGAACAAGTACTGGCTTAGTTCACTGAATAATTTCATATATCAGTTTTTACTACACCTAATATTTTCCATAAAAATTCCACACGGCTTTGGAAGATACATTTCAGATTTAGACTTGGTTTTATCTATGACATGAACACAAAGTGAAATTTTTGAGAATTGACCACCTAAGGAAAATTTTTTGTAGAAAATTTTCAAGGATTTTAAAAGAGCAGATCTCAAACTATATGCAAGATTATAATGGATGTGCTCTGAAGAAGAGACCATTGTTTATTAAGGCCACTTGAACAATGAAAGGTCAAAACAGAATATCTGATGACACATGATTTCACAAGCCTCTCCATATATTGCCCCCACCTAAATGGACAATATTGCTTATATTATCTACAGTCTACCTACATATGTGATAGGTACGTGTACAGTGGCAAATATGGGCTGTGTCTCATCAACCATCTTATTGTTGTGTTGAAAATAAAATAAAATGTCCATATTTCAAATATATTCAACACGCCATCTTCCAAAACTCTGTTTTCTACTTGGTACAAACGATATTTCTGAAGCAACTTTCAACAAAGAATTAGGTGTATAATTTTGTATTTTTCTTTTTTTTTCCCCCAAAATAATGTAAATAGGCCTTAAATTCAAGAAAAAAATGTAGCCCCGAAGTTCAATATCCACATCTGGATAACATGAGCCTTGGTGTACCTGTAGCCCAAAGCTTGTTTCTCCTCACTGTGCCATCTTTATGAAGAAGCCATGCAGCGTTTAATCCTGTTTGCCACCTTTGGCCTTCAGGGCAGCATATTAATTCTACTATATTTTTTTCTAATTCCTGGCGAGCAGCTGGACCTATATACATCATGAGAGCGTAGCAAAGCCAGTGCTGTCCAAACCCCAGCCAGCCCACACACCCATCAGAAGCTGATAAGCCTCCTCAGCCCATGGAAATAAACAGTAGCATCTGTCAAGCAGGAGCAAACGAAAGGAGGCAGGAAAGGAAGGAATGGCCCCAGAGATCTAATAAGGAGATGACATTCTATGATATGCAAATCTTTGCAATTCTGAGGGTTCCACCTGAAACAAAGCCAAGTTTAGTATTTTCGAAAAGCACTACTTTACGCCTAGCAGCCTGAAACACACCAAGTTTGAAGCAATTCGGTTCAAAGCAAGAAACAGTTTCTATGCTTTCGAAAAGAACAAACAGAAAAACCAAGAATACACCAGTAGAATGCTGAAGTAAGAAAATTTCAGGGAAAATACCTAAGTACCTTCTGCTGATCTTTCTCAAATTTTAGTTTTCTCAACGATGATATTTTTCAGCTTCTTACACAGTTTTAAAACACTGACACAGACACCGATTATAAATGACATAGCCACAAGGCAACCCAAAAAATGTGTTGAGAATGAGCAAAACAAAGTCACTGTACAATGTGAACCTTCCTGATTAAGCACTTGCTCAGTCAAAAGTTTTAGAGCTTATTTGCTCTAGAGGTTTTCTAAATTCTTTTTAAGAAAAGGGGAAAAGAATGGAAATAGAAAACTGGGGAATGAGAAAACATATTATTGGATAAACCATAGAATCATTTAGGTTGGAGAGGACCTTGAAGATCATTGAGTCTAACTGTTAACCCAGCACTGCCAAATCCACCATTAAACCATGTCCCAAAGTGCCACCTTTGCATCTTCTAAATACCTTCAGGGATGGTGAACAACTGCTTCCCTGGGCCGCTTGTTCCAATGCTTGGGAACCCTTTCCATGAACAAACTTTTCCTTGTATACAATCTGAACTTCTGTGGCAGAACTTGAGGCCATTTCTTCTTGTCCTATTGCATGTTACTTGGGAGAAGAGGCCGACCCCTACCTGGCTACACCCTTCTTTCAGGCAGTTGTAGAGAGAGAAAAGATCTCCCTCTGAACCTGCTTTTCTCCAGGTTAAACAACCCCAGCTCTCTCAGCTGCTCCTCATCAGACTTGTGCTCCAGCATCTTCCCATGTCTTTTTTTTTTAGTGAGAGGGCCAGAACTAAACACAGGATTTGAGTTGTGGCCTCACCAGTGCTGAGTACAGGGGACAATCACCTCCCTGGTCCTGCTGGCCATAACTATCGCTGATCCAGGCCAGGAAGCCAGTGGCCTTCTTGCCCACCAAGGCACACACTGGCTCATTCAGTTCAGCCACTGCTGACCAACACCCCCAGATGCTTTTCCACTCAGCAGCTTTCCAGCCACTCTGCCCCAGCCTGTGGCACTGCCTAGTACTGTTGTGACTCATGAGTAGAACCCAGCCTGGGCCTTGTTGAACCTCATAAAATTGGCCTCAGCCCATGATCCAGCCTGTCTAGGTCCCTCTGCAGAGCCTTCCTGCCCTCCAGCAGATCAGCACTCCCACCCAGTTTGGTAATGTCTGCAAATTAGCTGAGGGTGCACCAACATGCTCAGGGGTTTCCTAGCAAGCTGTTTATTGTAGTTACAAGGAGAGCCAAACTGTACATAGTAAATGCTGTATTTACAAGATATAACACCCAAATTTAGTCACACATCCCAGCTTTTTAGTTGTTTTAAAGGTAGCTTGTGGAAATTTATTTCTTGAACTCTAGGTCTTTATCATGTGCTGTTGATATGCATGTATAAATATGTATATGGACATATATATTTGTATTTATTTGATTAGTTAAACCACTCTGTAAACTGTTTGGAATTTTTTTCCACCATGCAAGGATAACAGGATCAGGTCCTGAACCTAACCATAAAAAAATGTCTATTTCAGTGAAAATTATTCATATGTTAGCACTAAGCCACATACCTTACCTTCCTCACCATTTCCTCCCCTCCTATCCCTTACCCTTCCTCTTTCTCCTGCCTCCTTGGCTTTGTCAAACATGCTGATGAGATTTTAGAAACAGGTTCAGAAAGTTTCTACGGGTCTAGGAAGCAAAATCGTCCACAATGACTTCCATACAAAGGACCATAAATTATCAAATACATTATTTAACAGGTGACGAAGTCTAATTTTTTTCTAAATTTAATGTAAGACCTTACAGAATACAATCGTCACTATTTGGGGAATCATTTAAAATGTCTTTAGTGAAGTTGAACAAGTAGGATGTGCTTTATCACAACTAAAAGTGGGGAAAAAACTCACAGGATAGAATAAAATTAATGTGAAACCACTGGGAGAAATAATTATCTATATTGAAATAATATCATGAGCCACTGAAGAAAAACATTTCCGATACTTCAAATTTAGTGATTCCTACATAGCAACACAGATTTTATTATCATGCATATAGCAGTGATTCGAACTGCTACATGCATGATGATAAAATCATAGTGAACTCCAAGGTAAATGATACTGTGCAACCCCATTAGAAAAGTAAAATTTGTCTAAAAGTTTTACACATGGTTGTTTTGTAATGGAAAACATTTCTAAACAAAAGAAAGTATATTGCTCAACTTTCACAGCTATAGAAATATACAACTATATGATGAGTATGCAGAACACAAATCTAATTATTGTTACATGTCAATTAATGTAAAATAAATTATTGTTTTTTGGAGGGTGAAATTAACATCGTAGACTGATATTCTCCAATAATGCCTATTCCTCAGCTCAGTTGTCCTGGAAAATATTGAACAATGAGATGCAGTACACAAGAACTATCGAAAGGGAGCACTTTTGAGCCACTGAAACCACACGATGGGCTGAAAACCACAATCTCCCAGCTGCAGACAATGATACTATCTCAGGTATTTTATGTGCTAAAATGATCATTAAAAATTAAGCACCACATATAAGCTGCCATTTAGAATATTAATTTACCTTTACTAATCATCTTTTTAACTTGAGGCTAAAAGAGTTCACTTACCATTTGGATACTCAGGCTTAGTCCATGAGATGTTAAAGGAGTCAGAGGCATATGACTGGGCTTTTGGAGCAGGAACCCCTTCTGGTGTACTCTCATCTGTCACAGCCGCGCTGGCTTCGCTTATTGAACACCCACCTCCAGTGCAAGCCTTAAAATATTAATCAGAACAAATAAACACCTTCCAGTGTAGTACCAATAATATTAGCAATTATTTTTTTGCCTAAGTTTCATTATTCTTCCATACTTAAACCATGTAAGCCTGTGATTTTCAGGTAAGACACTTTTCTTAGCATAGATTTGTTTACCTCTTTCCTTAAATAACAAAAGGATGTATTGTAACTCACGACACTTAGTTTTTAAGCATACTCTAGTTAAAACATTCTTCTGTACTTCACAGTAGCACCCACAGCATGTGCAGTTATAATAGTGAAAACCACCCTATTATAAACCAGTATGTATTAGTTGTTATTATTGCATGTTTACGGAAAATAATTTGTACTTCAGTTGTCAGAGAACAAAATGTTGACACCACACAATTTTTATATTTTGCTTGGGATATGAAATAATACAATGTGCAGGCAAAAGTGCATATCACTCCATATAACAGTCTTTTAAAGTTTTACATGCACACAGCTATGGTCCGTGTGATGCTTTGCCAATTATTTACACTAACACTGATGACAAGACAACACAAGTTAAAAAGCATACAAAAATATATGTATCGGTACTGGATTTAAAGATTTTTGTGTCAGGTTCTTGTTTATTTTTAGGGTTTTGTTTAATAATAAAATTAATTAAAACCTGAATTCAACAATTATTTACATTTGGACATATACTTGCATAAAACTTACGGGATTATCTGCGTTTTTCTAAGTTGTCCACGTGCTAAAGTGGACAAGTGGATCATAAGCACTTAAAGAACCTTGCTCTCCAGACCTCCCAGAATAAAATGTTTCTCTCTATCTATTATATTTTATTTGAAAGGATTAGCTTCAGTTTCCAATTTCCCGTTGTTTTCCAAATCAGAGAGGAGTCAAATATATTACCTATGCCCTCCAAAAGTCTATACTGACACCAGGCGTAAAAATAAGTACTGCTTGTAAATGAGAGGCTCCTTTTTACGTAAAGATTTTTTTGATTGCACTGGAAATTATATTCCCAATACAACTAAGGAATGACCCCATGTTTAGTCTGAACTACCAAGAAAAGTTTAAGGAATGCAACTTCAGTTTTGGGAACATCGAAAAATGGCATTTACTCTAAATATGATAATGCTTATTTAAAAAAAAAAAAACCTAAATAGTGTCAGTTTAGTTAACTATTAGCATTTTGGAAAGTACAATATTTAAGAAAATTATCCTTCTAGGAGAAGCAAAGTAATCTTTGAATGATTCCACTTCCCCTGGCTTCATGAAGAAGCCAAAAAGAGCAGTTCTAGAAGGCCTCTTTCTTATGTATTCCTAACTGACTTGCTAATTAATTTCCACCAGGCCTTCTTCAGCAGTGGAGAGTGTTTCATTTAAGGGCTTGGTAACAGCATCCTTTCCATCCATTTATTTCCTGAATTTCATGTAGCTCAATTTTTGTATCTCTGAAATTTGCTGGGACATGAAGTTTCTGGTTCTTCTAATGAAAATCAGCAAAAGAAAGCTCATCTGCATTTTAGGTAGTGGGATTTTAGATCAGTCTATCCAAATGGACTGGATATCTGGCAATCACATCCAGTAATGCTCAAAGCCATGAAAACCTCTACCCAGGCTGAGTTCCCATTTTGTCACTCTGAGAAGCAGATTTCAGGTAGAATTTGCAAAAATACCAAAGGAACTGGACAGCCAAAGGACAGATGCAAACCACATCAGATGACACCACATAGCAATGCTCCACCCAGGACCTGAGCCAGGTTACCCACACTGCAGCGTCCTGAGGAGACATTGGCTTAACAGTTCAATCACAAAAGAACTTCAGTCACACAAATAAGAGTGACACCCTGGCTATTGAAGGCAGCCTTTCAGCTTTCCACTTGCTTTCAGACATGCCTGGCTCATACTCACCCAAGCTTAGAGCATGAACAGAACAAAAACATGTTCCTTTGCACTAATCCATAGAGACATGACCTAACTTCTTGGCTGACTTTTGGAAAGAAGCATTAGATTTGCTTACAAAACCTGTTGTACTCATTTATGAATAAAATTGCTGCATATGAAATGGCAGTAATCAATTCTGAAAATTGGTAACAGCATGTAAAGATAAACATTTTCTTAACTCTCTTCAATTTAGTTACATTAACTTTTTATACAAAAGTTAAAACCAACAGCCTGAAAGTTCTGCTTGTGCGGCTCCTGATTCCTGTGTTCCAGATGCAATTTTTGATAACTCAACTCACAGAAACCAAAACCAATTTTTGAACGCATACAAACCAGAATTAATAGGAATTGTGAAACAAGGAAAATAATAAGGTTCTAGCTGATAGAAATATTTCACTCTAACAAAAAAAAAAAAAAAAAGCCCACAGCATAATTTAGTTAAATTTTCCACTGTCAATGGTTGTTTGGGGTATTTTTATTCTAAAAGTTTTATTGAAATTCAGTTAAATTATATATGAAACACTAAATATTTCATTTTTTTCAAGGTGTGTATGTTTGATTTGAATTTTTTTTTTTGTGGATTTGGGCTTTGTTGGGTTTTTTTATGGTTGGGGTTTTTTCCTTTCATAAAGTATACAATAACATTTGGCCATGTTTAATCCTCATAACTTTTAAAACTGTACAGTCTTCTCAAACCAGTCTAACAAGTTCTATGTATGATGGATCCAAAAGTTTTAAGAAAGCTATTACACCTCAAAGATATCCATGCACTTTCAAACTCATCACTTTCAAAGCTGCAAGGACATTTAGATCTTCTAACTCACCTATCACAGACCACTGCACTTTATCCAGGTAAATCTGGTTATCTTTGTCACTGGAAGAAATTATTTTTTCCTACTTTCCGATTAAAAGCAAATATTAAGGGGGGGATAAAAAAATTGCAAAGAAATGAGAAATAAAATATGAAGAGCAAAAGGTTCCTAAAAACTTATTCAGTAACTTTTAGGAAATCTGCACACACTGATGAAACAAAACCAACACCCACACAACCCTTCCTCCTGTATCCCAAGGCAGAGCAACCAAAAGAAGCAGTCCCAGTTGCTCTCCAAACTGTAGCTCTTAATTCTTCCCTGATGCTCTCTCCTTGTGCCCCCATGCACAGCAGCTGGGCAGAAGCAGAGAAGAGCTGTGGCACAGTGAAGGACAGCATAAATTCTTTTTAAAAGAATAAATAAAATAATCAAGGCATAAAATGCTTGTTGAAGTAACGTCTTAGTTTTGGACATGGTGCTATTATATATGCTAAGCAATTTACTATGCTGAAATATCTAGGCACAAATGAATTAATTTCAACATGAATCTCAGCTTTAATTAGACTGAATATCCTTGTTTTTTTCAGGTTCAAGTCAGATCCTTATCATTACCTGAAGGTAGTTTATTTTTTGTGGTATAATATTTAGAACATTCAAGAGCATGTTAAGAAAAATGAATGCATACCCAGTCTACATAAATGTAAATTTATTCATAATCAAGAGCAGAATATTTTTCTATGGCATTTATCAAAGCAAATATCCTTATATAGGTATTGTTATAAAATGAACAGTGTGCTTAAAACAAGGGACAATCCCCTCCTTTTATTCACATATTCTCAGGTTTTTTAGTGAGCTGAAGCTGTTGTATTTCATCACAAAATAAAACCAATGATAAAGAAACGCAATGAAAACAGTAATGTCTTTTTAAATGTTTTGATTACAGAAACTGCTACTTTACACTGAACTCTTCCCTGCTATTTCCTTCTACATACAGATTTTAAGATGAAAGAACAAATTGCCACGGTACAAACAATGAAAGGTTGGCACTTTTAAATACATTCAATATTTTCTTGTAAGTTGGGTCTAAGGAAACATTCTTAAAGCATTTCATATATTTCTGCTCAATTCCTTATTAGGTATCCAACTTAGCCTTGAAAAAAAACTCCCTGTATTTAGATTTCATGCACATTTCTGTCAGTCTGTTTAGAAACAAAAAAACCCACTTTTGTTCAGGATGGCTCATCCACCCTAGCTTCAAAAAGAAGAGGTTAAACAAAGTGGACACAAGAACCATTAAATATTAAGATGCTAACAAAGACAGAATCATTTTCACCATTTTACACCTCTACTACACATCTTTAAAACTTACAGCTAGTTTTATGAGGTATTCAGTACCCGGGAAAAGCTGTGGAATAGTAAAATCCAGAAAAAGTTCTGTGCTGTTATAGATTACATCCCACTTTGTAAAATTCTGCTCATTGGTGGCCATATAAATTATATAGTGATCTAGGATTCCATTTACTTCTACTGGTTCTTTCCATCTGCAAATAAAAGCAAAATATGATTAAGACAAGACCAAATAAAGATTCAGACCACGCTGAAAAATGCAAGGCTTTGTTTAGGGGACTTCATGGGGTTTATTTTGAGAATTTGAAAACGCAGTTGTGCAATCACAAAAATAAATCTAAGCCATACCTCTAATGCAGTATTTGTACTCAGTAGATAAATGATTACACACAAAGCAGGGGCTACTAAAGGGGCATATCACCAGAACATTTCCTGCACTGAAGCTTGCAGAGGCTATGCCCATATGTAGGTTATACTGATTGCGTAAAGACAAAATGGAAATTAAGTTGGCAAGTGATAATCAGAAGGTTCACAGAACCACTAAACTAATCACTTCTATGCATTTAATCATAATAAATTTAATTTTATGTCACAAACCCTTCCCCTGATTGAACTCACTGGAATTCTTGAATAAACTGATGCACTATTGTGTTGTCAGGAAAGAAGAAATCCTTACTTACTTCACATGTATTGTTCTAGAATCCAAAACCGTCAGGGCGGGGGCATCTACGTGAGATGGTGGCAGCTGAGCTGTAAACAAGGTGACCCCAGAACTGTTTGCACAGCCAGCAAGCGTGCACGCCGTGAGCAGGAACTGGTGTGGGGTGAAAACTGCCAAATCTAGGGCAAAAAAAGAAAAGGAATTTACTTGGTGTATTCATTTCACCTTGGTTTTCTGTAGCTTTCAGACACTAGTGTTTAGAATTAGTTTTTCAGACACTAGGGAGTTTAGAAAATCAAGAGGAAGGGGGACCTGTATCTCTTAAATGTTGCAAGTTTGCCCCAGAAGAATGAATAGGCACTGGTTCTTTAGTAGTAGATAACTGCAAATTTTGACTACTTATAGATCTGTGGGATGTGCTTTGGTTGAGATAACCCCACTGTACTCCATTTACACCAGAATGTACACCAACCAACAAAAAATAATGATAAAAAAAATTTTGCTTTTTAGGTGCTACATACTACATCAATTTGCTACAGTGGCAAATTAACACCTTTGAGATTAATAAATCAAATTAAATTAATGGAAAAATAATTACGGGTTCATTAATACAGCTGGATTATATATATATATATATACATTTCAGTGTATGAAACATGAATGTCAGGCATCGATACATCCAACGATTCACTCCACGCAGATTTCACTACAACATGAACACAAAGGAAGCTCACTGTTGCCACCATTCATACTGATGTGTTAGCACCTTGCCTGTTTATCTTCAGCTGCACGAACACCAAACACTTGTAAAATATATTTCAGTAAAGACAACCCATCTAATTCTATAACAAAACAACTGTTCAATGGTTATTAATTTTGAAGCTATCTTGACTTTCAATTACTGCAGAAAATGGTGAATAACACGTAGCATTTTTGCTGAACAAATACCCTAAAAGATCATATATTCTTCCCTTTACTAGTAAAGGAATGTTTGATAGAAAAATTGTAGCATGAAAGTAATGCAGACATGATTTTCTAATATTTTTCTTTCTCTTTTTTCATTAAAATAAAAATCATAGATTTTAACAGGCAAATCTTTTACGCAGGAATTTACAGTTGAGGTTTTGGCAACAGTATAAGCTATACAGGTAAAATTTTTGTTCAATAAACACACATTTTCAGTATGTCAGAAAAGTTCTGTGTTTTTGTAAGACATAACAAATAGTAGTGTTCTCAGAGCCCAGTCATATCAAACTATATTTTTTTACAAAATATTTTTCAGCACAAATTAAAAAATTACAGTTTGATGCCAAAGGTATCACCAAAGCAGAGATGTTGTAGACCCAACTTCTCTCTCAGTAGTTTTCCTCACATATAGTGCCTGCCGGAATGGAATTTCCTCTGATTTGCTCCACTCTGTGTAAGGAGAGAATGAACTTGTGCATTTTTATAGAAAATACTGTATCACTTAGTGGTATTGTTCGATGGAGCACATGGCAAAGTGTGAGTTAAAAAAAAATGCGACAGCTAAAAAAAAAGAAATCAAGTGAATGCCTGTAACAGTGACATGTTTAATCAACATAATGGGACTGATTCTACCAGGGTTAAGCAGTGCTTAAGTCAGTGAGAGGGGGAAAGCACACTCCAGAGCAGGTGCTCAAGCTGGCTCAGCATGCAGGGAAACTCCACTGCCTGTATTGCCTTCATTACTGTACACCTCCCTGGGTCCCTCATTCCCTGCAGCCGCCATAAGAGAAGCCAGAAAAAGTGCAGATGGAGCTGAAAGTCTGTGACACAAGTATTACATATTCCATGTTGTGGGTGGGCAAACAAGTGACCAGAAGGATTTTACTTTCAGCAATCCTATAATGAATAGACGCAAGAAATTCATGGAACCTATACAATTCATAACCTCCTGGATACTGATTATGCATTCTTCTCTCAAAGTTGAAAGTATATGGTAGGGCTTCACCAAGAAAAGTGAATATAACCCAAGGGAAGGGAAAAGAAAAAGTTGATTTCTCCTTTTCCATTTGTTTATGGTGGATCACTCTTTTCCTTGTCAGTGCAGGGTATTTTTCACTCCTTTAAGGAAAATTCCACATCTGGAACTATTTTCTAAAAGGTAGCTTGTACTGAAATCCTGATTTGAGGCAGACTGTAGTTGATGAGACTACTGGCTGGCATACATTTGTGGAAATACCTAGTGTAATTTGAAGAGGGAAGAATTTTTTCAAGGATTAAGAGAATGGAAGATGGAGAAATGTTTTATTTCCCTCCCTGAAAAACACAATTGACTGTAAGTTACCTTGTGTGTCTCAGTACCAAGAATGGGAAAAGCAAAAAGAAAAGACAGGAGAACCTAAAGTTTTAACAAAACAATAGCAAGGAATGGAAATACAGCACATATGAGCACAGAGATCATTTGAGAACAGACGATAAACATACTGAAAGGGGAGGGAAAGATAGGAAAGTTTAAAAAACAGTTGAAATACAAAATATGTTAAAAAAGCAACATATCACCAGAATCAAAGAAAATCTCCATTCCTTATCTTGATTTACTAACACCAAAGTATTCTGACTACTAAACAGAAAGTTTCAATGGAACCTTAAAGATTTAGGTGAGATAAAGGCTTAAAAGAAAAAAAATATGTTTGTGTAAGCAGGAGAAGAAAACAAAAACTTCCAGGTTTAGCAATGTCATTAAAGATAGGAACTTTGCCATCATTAAAATCTCTCCATAGACTTCAACATTTGGATGATTCAGCAAATATAGGGTGGGCAGTATTTCTAAGAGGTTAGAAGCAGAAACTGACAAACTGAAGAATAAAAATAGTGTTACATCATAATCAACACAATTATTCATCTCAACCTAATTTTGAAGACATTTTCCTATTTCAAGTTCAAAGTGTTTCATAACGGATCACTGGATTCAAACAGCTATGAATACAAACAAGAATTTGAAAGAAAGTTCTTAACACTACAAAGCCACTGTTTGTCAAGGTCCTCTAGCAACAATGCCTTGCTTTCCATTTGCTTGATTGCATGATTTGCATAAGATAAAATGTAGGCAATTGTGGACATGAAAAACAGATTGCTCTCAAACACATTAGAAACAGATCCACAAGCATTATGTGGAAATGTGTTAAGAAAATGCACCCCAGTGTATGGAAAACTCAGTGACTAATGTCAAACAAAGTATAATTTACAATATAGGGTGTGAATTATATGTTGTTTTACAATTGATTTAATGTTGTTGCTGGATGAATTTCATTGATATCAATTTACAAGACAAACCCAGTAAGGACACAATTATTACTTTTAAACCTACAGCAAAACCTGAATTTTTTTTCTTAAAAGTTTGCTTGGTCAGGTTATATTCCAATCTGTCCCACAATTCCAGTTCCCTGAGTTAATTTAAAGATCAGATGTTTCGTATTTCAATATTCCAATAACTACTCCATGAAAACACTTATTTCTTACCAATATAAAGCTAAGTCTAGAAATTATAGAAGTTCGCTGATGAAAAAACCCTAAATTCAGGATTTGGGATTGTTCTCATTTCTAGACTCAGAACAGCAAAAAGCACAAAAAGGCAAAGATCCTTTTTTTGAGGGTACAGGATTCCCCGAAGTCATTGTATTAAAGTAGAAGGTAGACAGAAAAATAATTCTGCATTTTTTGTGCCAAAAAAATAGAACAAAGGAAGAAAACTAAAAGAAAATCCCACATATCTATTTTAAACCCATTACTTACTTTCCCTGAAGAAAAAGGTGGAGCAGAGGGGGAGGAAGGATCAACCTGCCTTTTCATCTCCTTGACCTCAGAGGCAACACAAACAAACTGAATCATTTTCTAACTCACACATCAGCAAGAGAATCATGAATTATAGTGACTATCATCAAAACTGATATTTGCATACCACTACATTTATTAGATATGTGGGGTGTTTGGAACTTCCCACACTAACCAACTACAGTGGTTGGTATTCCTACAGTGTCTAATAACCACCTGCATAAGTCCTGAGAGCACAATCAATGCATGAGACAGAAAGAATAAAGAATGACCCCGTTTGCATGGTCAATAAGAACACTCACTTGCTTTGATCAAATTTAATGGGTAGTCATTGAAAGATAATATGCAACACTACAGTGCCACTTTTAGCATGGAATTTGAGAGACGTTACTTAAAAAAAGTAGAAAACCATAATTAGTACAGCAAAAAAAAAAACCCAAACAAACAAACAAAAATAACTCCAAACACCAAAACCCCAACCAAAATTACAGATTTAACAAAACACGATCTTTCCTATTTAGTTGTCAGAATACATCCCCGTTCAAAATTAACACAGTAGTAATAGCTACAATATTTTAATTTATCAGTAACGCTCGTATTATATTCAGATTTACTGCAAGAGAGCCACACACCCTCCTTGTTTCCCTCTTCCTCCCTATTTCCACTCTCCCTGGTTTCATGCAGAAATGGCAATGTCCTGTCTTGGTGAGCGCTCACATAACTTGGGCAAGGAGCCCCACATCGTTTCTCAGGAAAATAATTGAGACAATAGTTATCAATAGGTACATTGCTATATTCATAGGAAAATGATTCAGCAACATTGTAGCAAGGGATTGTTAGCAGCACAACAACAAAAACCTGCTGAGAGAGTTTGAAAATGAAAAACTTCCAAAGAATTCCAATCACCACATAGTTTATGTAGGTACGTTATACGAATGCTTCAGCTCATTACTCACCTCACTCTGTTCTCTCATCTTCTTTCTCACAATCTATTATATTAACTCATAGTAACCTAATATTTAATTAGAAGGTAAATTCCTTGGGACCCTAAATCTGCACCACCAAATACAACTATGTCCATTTCTGATTTCTCTACACTATCAAAAAATCCCAAACATCTAATTCATATGCTAAGTGTCAAAATTACACTATCAGGCTTGCTTCTTTAGACACCATTAGTACTTCTCTGCCTTCCACCGTTTCCTGAAAGCAACAATTCATATTCACCTTGAAGTACAGCATATTCTGCGTTCTTTATTTATAAAGCACCAGTCACTTAATTATATTGACTCTCAAAGAGCCATCATTAATGTACAACTTTCTCAGGAAGGGTATTATACTAATGCTGTATCATTCCACAGATTTGCAAAACCCCCACCACACTCATCACTCCCTTAAAAATACTTCAGAAAAAACATGTCACAAATGACATCCCTTAGGTACTTCAGGCAACTCAATCAAGACAAATGGCTCATGCACCTACTTGTGTAAATTAGCAATGAATGGCCTTCCACTCTTGCAACTGGCCCTTTAATTGAAAAAAAAAATCTATCTTCCAAGATAGTAGCAAATCCTAACATATTATTTAATAACTAAGAATGCTTATGTGATTCTGTAATGTTGTAGAGCAACAAAATTTAAATAATTTTTTGAAGCCATTAAAAACAAGTGAAAGTAATAAAGAGCAACAAATAATCCCAGGATCACAAGTAACTATTTTCAGGAAGCACCACAAGCTATTTTTCTGCTCTAAGAACAACAGCAAAGACTTTGACATAATGGCACATGGACAAAATAACTTGGCTTTCAGCTGGCCGACTAATGCTGATGTGTTTTAGAAACTATCTGTTCAGCAGTAAATATCTCTGGTTTTCCAAATTACTTATAAAGGAAAAAAATTCTTTACTGTGAGGGTGACGAGACACTGGAACTGGTTGCCCAGAGAAATTGTGGATACCCCAATGCTGAAGTGCTCAAATGCCAGGTTTGACAGAGCTCTGAGCAACCTGGTCTAGTGAAAGGTGAACCCGTCCAAAGCAGGTCCCTTCCAACCCAGGCTATTCTATGATTCTATGAAATCCTCATTCCTTTTGAGACTTATGCACTTCAGAAGAATTCAGGGAACTTACAGGTCCCATCTTAGGAAATAAAGAGCATAGCACAAAACTATTTAACAAATGGGAGCATAAAAATATAACAGTTATGTATTGGACTGGGTAAAAGAGTTATATTCAAGAAGAAAAACACTCTGGCACAAATTTGAAAGAAAAGGATCTTTCATCATTTCAGTTTGCAATGATTTCAAGAAATTGGTTACCAAAGATTTTACATGCCTGAAAATTGTTCCACTTTTGGAAAAGGGACAGCTCCAAAATATATTAAGGCTAAAGAACATCAAAGAAAATCATGTTTTAACAGGAAAGATTATCAAGTTTGTTTGCCTTCACATTTAGTAACAGTGTCTCTTGGTTATGCTCCTACACCCTTAATTGTTGCACAGTAAAACTTTCTGCCATTTATCATCCCAAAGTCTTGTACTTTTTTGAGCCAAAACTCATTCCTGTAAAGTTAGGTTTCATCCTGACCAATTCACAAGGCCACATAAACATCCATTCCTGATTAATGGGTTTCATTGTACCTTTTATTTTAGTAAAACTATTTCAGTTTTAACCTTCCTTAGATAGGTACACATTTTTTAATTCACACATTATTCTTATGCCTATTATTCCTATCTCATTGTAAAAGCTGGAGAGCAAGAATCCCTGTCTTTTATTTTAAAGCCACATCCTGGAGATAGCTATTATGGGAACATTTTCCAGGTTGTTCATACTCTCCAGTAAGGACACACTAGCTTGAAATCCCAAAGGTGATCAGCTGAAGAAACTCAAATCATGTGGAGTGTCCCACCCCACATGGTTTAGAAAAAGCAGACAGGCCACATTAGAGACGAACATCTAAACTTCTCTTCAGACTTTAGCACTTCCGTCTAAATTGCTTCTGTGACTCTAAAGACATGCCATGTCACTGACCGCAGAAGAATCACAGTGCTCCTTGGAACCCTCCTTCCCATAACATCCCTGACATGCTTTCCTCTGACCCATCAGAATTAGTCACCATCAGAAAAATATGGAGGCATTTTGGAAGTTTTTTCGAAAGCTTCTCTTGCTGCCAAAATGACACAGAGCCAGTCAGTTAGTGCAAACATTCAGCACCAAATGAACCCACTGAACTTCCAAGATACTTCTTTGCTGACTAGAATTAAAACCATTCACTGTCTCCCTAGTTTGCTTCAATTATAAAACCTGGACAAATAAAGTGACTTTGAAGGTCAGAAGGGGAGAAAGCAGAAAGAAGACAAAGCACATTAATTTTTACCAGGCACATGAAGAAAAGTAATTGTGGTCAATAAGACTATCTTAGTTTGATGTCCCTCTTCTTCATTTCTTTCGACATCATATGGAATGAAGATTTTAAAATTAAAATTAAAATTTCTATTCATGAATGCTTCCAATCCATTCACTGTATTTCTTATTCCATCTTAAATAGAGATGAGTTGCTAGTACACATCATAAGAACCATAATGTCTCAGTCAATGTTTAGCCCAAAAAGTGGAAAAGGAAAAAAAGCGTGGTTTGACCATTTTTCCTCTGTATTACTTCAGCTTTATATTCACAACTGGAAAATATATTTGCAGTAGGAAAATTCATTGCAAATGTGAATCTCAGATATCTGCGTCTATAAAGATGGAACTACTCTGGATTCACATTAGTACGACCAAGAACCCTTTGGCTCGCCAGCAGAAGTACATCGTGTATTCCCAAGGAATTCCAATCTTGCTGCAGTGGGAGAAACAAAATTCAGACCTACCTAACATTTGGTGCAGAGGTAATTGTTTGAAGAGAAGTGCCAGGCTGCCACTTTTACAACCCAGAGAAGAACACACACAAACGTTCCACTATGGCAAGTAAGAAGTGGTTATATATGAATATATGGTAAGCAACAGCAGCTATTACTATCCATTTTATATAAATCAATAGTGCAGTCTCATCTGGAGCAGCATATATTACAGAGTGCAGAAATAAAGTCTGTCTGGAAAACAGCAGTGAGAGAGGGGAGACTTACAAACTCTTTCTTAGGAAGAGAAGCTACAAAAAAAACAGCCTCAGAGAAGGAAACAAAGAAGACACACCATAGAGGGGTATAAGATAGTAAGTACTACATAGAAAAGCAATTAGGATGCTCTGTTCCCATGAATTCCCTTTCAATAATAGAGGGAGAGGGGGGAGGAAGGGAGGGGAAAAGGGCATGCAATGAATTCAGAAAGTGGAATTTTTAGAGACACTCACCCCACCTAAAATCATGGCACATCTACTACTGCTGACAAGATGATTCAGGGTTATCTTTGTAAATCAAACTTGAGGGGAGAGACATTAAATATCAATACAATGTTTTTAAAATTATTTATGTAAGCATCATTATAATTTGCAAATCTGTACAACATTCCTGCAAGATTTCTATACTTCTTTCATTGTATCTGAGACAACTTAGAATTTTTTAACACCGTATTTAATTTTACTTAAGTTTTTCTGGCAAGCAAAGAAAGAGAGGGATGGGATGAAAGAAAATAATTCCCAAAAGATATATTTTGACAAAAATTAGACAATTTTACTTGTATTTTTTTCACTAGGATTTATTATGCATACTAAATTACAAAATACTATTTTAATGCCAAAACAATTGTCTTAATCAACAAAAGCAAATCCGTCAAACAAGCAGAAGCTTGAGAGAGCACAGTTAACACTAGAAATTAGAACCTAAGCAATAATGTTACGAGGGCTCTTTGAACTGCCATCAACTACAGGTTGATTAAATTAATGACTTGCAGATTGTGAAGTTTATTTAGCAATATATGCATTTTAAATCAATGGTGAGTAACTTTTTTCACCATTTGGTATAGTCCCAGGCATGTGAGATGATTAGAGAAGAACTCTCACCATCCAGGCAAGCCATCATGTGATTTAAGAGTTTCTGCAGAAGAGATACTATCACCTTCCTAGGACCAGAACAGCTCTGTATTCCTGAATTATAGTCAGAGGATAAAGGAGTCTGCCAAAACATTACTGTAGTGCTGGAACAAGGATAGTGGGAGGACTCAGCTTCTGAGCACTTCTCCTAAACAAGAGAATTTATAGTGAGTTAAATCTGTTGCAAGACTACAAAAGCTGAGCTAGTTTTCCGCTGACCACAAAATAAGCAGCACAGTAAAATATAATGTATTTCTATCTGCTCTTCTCTCTCCTTAGCAGAAAAAGCAGCCCAAGCCGTGGAGTCATTAATATGGTCAACATGTGGTTGGGCAAAATTATTTGGATTCCGTTTTTTGTTGTTGTTTTGTTTGGGGTTTTTGTTTTGCTTCATTTCATATTTACTATCAAAACACATACATGAAAACAAAGGAAAAAAAATGAAAAGCCCAAAGTTTTTTCAACTTGACATGTTGCACTACCCAGTTATGGCATGTAGTGTCAGTAATGCCATCAGATAACATAACTGCCACAATCTGATGTGATGCATTAAACTGGTATTACCAGAATAAATCATGTTTGTGGGTGCACAGATCACAGGTGGTGCACTCAGCTGCTCTGTATTATGGCATATCTATAGGATGTGCAGATTAGGATATAATGTCCAGAAGCTTGTTCTCATTTGTGAAGTGCTTTGCAACCATAAGTCAAGAGTAAGGAGCCACAAAACAGTTATAATGGCATAAACCATCATCAGGGAAAAATACAAATCGATCAGTGCCAGCAATATAAAAGGAAGAGCTTGCATCTGTCCCCAGTCTCATAAATTCAGTGGTTTTTGCAGGCTTTTCCTCTGTCCCACATGTACTTTATTAACAATAGTAACTATCATAAATAATAATAATGCAGAGTAGTTTATTTCAAGATGAATGTTCTTATTATCTGTTAATCCTATACCTTATTTCTTACATTGTGTCTGTGTTCCTCCTGTAAACGGGAGGGGAGAGCTAGCTAAATTTATTGTTTGAAGTTTATGCCTTTTAATTGGCAACAGAGTGTTACGCCCAGAAAGTTGTCTATGTAGGCTCCTTGAAATATCTGCATACCTTAACCAGCATGGTAAGCCTCTACAAAGGAGGCATAGAATTTACATTCTACTGCATGCTATAAATAAGTAATAAGAACAGATTAGAATTATGCATTTACGCCTACTAGTGAGAGTGAGATGCATAATTCACAAGTGGCAAACCCTTAAGAGGCTTTCGTATTTCACCCCACCCCTCTCCCTGCTCCAGTCTTGTCTCTGTGGAACACAGGACATTGTTCAGTCTCACTGTTTCACAATTTTAATTTTCTTTTCAAGATAGGTTGTTTAAGTTCTATAGTCACTACTGCTTTCTTGCAGGAGAGCAGCTGACACCATGTTAGTAGTCATTGCTGGGTATATGCCCACATTAAGTTACATTCTTGGTATCATCTGCATGAGTTTTCTTGTGAAACTCAGGGACACAAGTAAGAGAACACAGGACCTGCAACTGAAACGTCTCTATGCTTCCCTAGCAGTGTCTGTTGGAGCAAGTCCAAAGCAGGACCACCAAGCTTATTAGTGGGATGGAGCACCTTATCTATGAGGAAGGCTAAGAGAGTTGATATTGTTCATCCTGAAAAGAGAAGGCTTTGGGGTGAACTAATTACAACCTGAAGGGAGCCGGTAAGAAGGAGAGCATGTGGTGACAAGGGGGAATGGATGTAAACTGGAAGAGAATCAGTTTAGATTAGATTTTTAGGAGGAAGTTCTTTATTCTGAGGGTGGTGAGGCACTGGAACAGGTGCCCAGAGAAGCTGTGGCTGCTCCCTCCCTGGGAGCGTTCAAGGCCAGGTTGGATGGGGCTCTCAGCATCCTGGTCTAGTGCAAGGTGTCCCTGTCCATGGCAGGAGGTTGGAACAAGATGATCTTTAAGGTCCCTTCCCACTTAGGTCATTCTATGATTCACAGTTAACATGACATACTGCTCTTCTAGTTGGAGCTCCTGGAGGAATAGAGTAATCTCTATGTTAATTCACATCCTCAGCTTCTCTGCTGAAGCTTGAAAGTACCTGTTGTGACAATTTTTATGACAGCACAGGAAGGCCACAGATTTTGCCAAAACTGTGGCTGTTCCCCACAGCAGTTCTTCCTCCAAAAACTTTTACCTGGTGATACAGTGTAGAAACAAGACTGTATTTCACTCTAGCTGCTTTACTGTTTTGTGGTTCTCTGGCTGTAGAACTACAATTTTGATTCATGTATCTCCAAAAGAAGCATCCCTAGGGACAGGCTCTTTGGTGAAAAAGTTTCCTTGTAATTTCCCTCAGCTGTTTTTAACAGCCTATTTATCTACCTAGATTTTTTCCTTGTCCTGCATGCAAATGTTTTAAATTATTTTCTAGCTTTATTTACCATTTGTTTATTTTGCCTTGATCTCTGACACACAACATCTTGTCATATTTAAGCCAATACATGTACCTCTTTTTTATGGTAACATTTCTTATTTATTAATCTTTTTATTTATTCAGTGTATCTCACTTTTTTTTTTAGTTTTACTTGACAAGTTTTCTCTGCTCTTTTTCACTGCCTGTAAACATAGGAGAAAGACTTAAATTGCACATGTATTTTAATTCCCAGTACAATTTAACAGCTTTAAAATTGTTATGTGACATTGCAACGATGATATTAAATCCCAAGAGTCATACCTCAAAACATTCAAAACACATTAGTTCAAATATTTCATCTAACTTATTCTTGAACTGATGAAAAGGCTAGTATGCCAGCTCATGAGAATATTTAAAAATTCTTGTCAATTGGATTCACTTTTTGTTCCTTGATCAGAACAAAAATCACTAGCACTATTAAAATTAATTGATCATAAATAGCTCCAAAGTTTAAGTTAATATGAAATTCAGCTTTCAAAAGGAAGCTATTGACATACTGCACCAACATGGGTAACTTTCCAATACTGATAATTTCCTTAATTTTCAGCATTTCTCCTAGAATAGTCTGAAAATGTCACTTATGCACCCTTTGTGTGAACTCCTCCTGTGCAGCCAATGATCCTGGATAGGTGCAAAGTGAAGATCCAGAATTTCCTAATAAACTAGATTCTCTGGTCACCTCATAACAACCTTATGTAGCCAGACACATACCCAGACATGCAAAAAAAAAAAAGAAAAAAGAAATCAAGATATGCAGACTGTAAACATGACTTAAATGTACCTCTGTAATCATGGAACCTGGCAGGTCCAAAGCAGTCAACAAAGAAATAACAATGTTTATCATCCACCTTTCTATCCATCTTAAGACCATGAGTCTCAGCCTTACTTAGAGCACACTGATCTGATGTTCTTCTTACATGTTTAGCTTTATGTACACTAGAATATTTTTTCCCACAAGTTAATTTCCTGGTAACACATCACTTTAATGTGTCACTCTATTTATACAATAAAAACCACAGCAATGAAAGAAACAAAAAGAGGAAAATCCCCAGCAGCTTTCAGAGTCCAACTACAATCTATGTAAAATGCTTCAATCAGAAATAAATCATCATAAAAAGACACATTTCCATGGAAGACTAGTCAAAAGCATGATGGAGTTCAGTTCTGACTAAAAAAGGCTATTAAGCTTTATGTAAACAATTTAAGCAATCAGTGTAGAAGCCTAAGTTAGATTTCTGGCAGTGATAACAGGAAAGGAAGTCTCCTAGAATGCCTCCCAAGGTTTCTGGGACAAGATCCATTCCTTTCATATGTTTCCACATAACTTAAGAGCATAGAGAAACACATTTTGAAAATACATGAATACTCCAATCATACAAACCACCAAATAATTTTGAAATCAAACTTACATCCAACTATTTTATGGAGTGATAACACACAGTCTTGTACTGTTCACACACGAGACAAGACTTGTGCAAGATGGAAAATACTCACAAAAGTCTGGACTTACATTAATAGGTGAAGTATTTTAGCAATGGAAGTCCTAAGGAAGTTTCTCAGACTTATTGAAATTATAAGTCTGAAACCCAAGCAAAAATTAAATACTTCACTTTTCATACATTTGTCTCCTTACAGCTTTCTGTTTTTCTCAATAAATAAAGTGCTGAAAACATTTCAGTAATGGTAAATGACTCAACACCCTCAAGGTCATGGATTTAGTAAAAGCAAGAGAAAGGGGAAAACCAGTTGGGAATCTCCGAGAAGTTCTGCTGTGGTGTTACCTGCCTACATATTTTCATAATTAATCAATATTCCAGTACTGTTAAAGGAAATTTGGGATATACCAGGTATAGAGAGAAGGGCCTGTGTCTAGCACTAGCCAAACAGAGAACACCTGTACTGCTCTGTCAAATTATCACAGCTGATAAACCAACACACTTTGTAATGCAGCAGCATGGAATAAAATATCTACTTCAAATTAAATATTCATCAACAGTTTAGCAGTTCAGGAGACCAAGTGTTCCTAAATTAATCAGGAGAACTATGAGTATCTTTTCCAGGGCATAAGGAAAAGCTCAGAGAGAAGTTTCATTATGCAGCTGGCAATATCAAGAAGGCTGTCCCACTCTATCCAAGCCTATTAAGTTATGGCTAAGTGAGGTGTGTCCTTATAAATGGATACCTAGAGATTCAAGCAGAAGCAGCAGGTTTGGGCTTAGTCCAGCTGTGCAAGAGGTGTTGTATCTTTATTTATATGAGTTCAGCATTACCTAAAACTAAGCATAAATCATTTACTAAACATCGCAGAACAATCCTGACCCAAAAAAACCCAAAAAAACAAAAACAAAAAAAAAAAAAAAAAAAAAAAAAAAAAAAAACCAAAACAAAAAAAAACCCCTTTTAGAAAGGAGATGTTTTTCTTGATTTATAAATACATTATTTATAATTTTAACATAAAACCTAACACAGTCTCTGATGTTATTTAAAGCACTTAATGAAATGGTGAATGAATGAAAACTTGCTTTAAACAATAAGCTTATGCATCTGTTTTATCAGAAAAATCAAAACCTGAACAGAAGCCACCATTTTGTCTTACCAGCTTCCAGCCAACTACAATTACCAGGCATACTGCTGAAAATAAGATCTCACCAAAAGTACTTCAGGCTATGCACAACACGGCCAAGAATGTTGTTGCTCTTGTTAAAGAGGAGTTCTTGTTAAAGAGTCCTCATTATGTTTAGTAACAAACAGTGGGTCACCATCAGACAACAGCTCACATCTGTGACAAACTATGACACTTGATGTGAAGCTCTCACTGATGAAAGACAAAATACAGAGAAACAGATTAGCCCTTCAGAAAAACGCAAGGGCAAAGCAGACAAGATTTGGTCAGTTTACCCACGAGAGGTTCACACACACAACATTACAACAACCTGATCGGAGGAAGTAGCAAAATAAGAATTTGCTGTCTAACTGCAAAGATAGTATCTTGGAGAAGACCTACAAATCTACATGCCAGTGCGGAACACCTACAAGGCAATTATATGTGGACAATAAGAAGTAATCTCTGCTGACTAAAAAAGATTAAAAAAAAAAAAAAGGCCATAAGGCTGAAAATTCACATTTTACAAATTGAACTCAATGAATTCTTGATTTAAATCTGTCCTTATCAGTAGACACTGACTTCTGAAGAAATCGCAGCATCTTTAAACTGCTTACCAACCTAGATATTGAAAAAGAAAATTCAGAATGAAAAGCTTACATATGTCTAATTCTGACAAATATTTGAAGTAATATCACAGGACAAAATAATCTGGAAGTTTTACATTTTTTAGGGGTTTTATTTCTTATCATGAAATTTAGACAGGCCATGAAATCAATGCTTTTCTTCTCTTTGTTTAGAAAACAGAGCCCATAGCCAAAATAATTCTTATGTGCCAGAAGGAAAAGGATAGAAAAAATAACTCTCCCTGCTATTAGCTCTGGAGAAGCTATTTTGCTCCAGTTCACTTCAGTACATACAGAAGATTGGAAGGTCCCAATCACTCTCATTTTATAATTTGTGTTGCATTTTAATTTTTAGAAAGTGGTACTCAAGTAACCTGAGAGCTCAGCAATTCCAGCAGGGGTAGCGTGAGTTCTCTCCTGGCTTGCTGTGTTACCCAAATCTGATCAAAGGACAAGGACTCCAGAAGCTTGTCCAGCTGTGGTTTTATAATGACACCATTAGGTTTTGCTCTATAATCAAGGTCCCTAAAAGTCTGTGTAGCTTCAGGCTTAATATCTGCGACAAGGTTAACTGAAATCTGCAGCAAGGATAACTACTTTAGCAGATTGTATCAGCAGGAAATATTTAAACACTATTTAAAAGGATTTTAAATAAGCAGATTTTATTTAACACTGCACTAATGCACTGCAATAGAAAATGATACAACAGAGCTGCTACAAATAAACATAATGCTTTTACCCTTCCCCTGCCCCCCTCCCCTCTAAATTCCCCAGATGTGTATTATTAAGTCCAATGAGTGCACCAGATCTTTCTGTCTGAATGTGAAATACCGGAACGCCAGGCTCAGACAGCCCATTTGCCCTTTGGTTTTGTGCCTGCTGAATCTGCATTCTGGGTCTGTGGAATTAATTACGATAGCACCGGTCACCGGCAATGTCAGCGTTGCCGCTTCAGGTGTATCAAATGTGCCTTTCTACACGCCTAGAACTTTTAGGGGAAGGCAGCTTCTGTCAGGCTGGTGCACCCTGCCCTCTGGTGCCAGGTGCACCTTCAGATGTTCACTGAAATGCATGCCAGGGCTAGAATAAAGCCTGGAGCAACAGGCACTCTTCATAAGCCAGTGTGACTTACCTACTGTATATGTTGCTAAACCAAATGTAAGGTGTTGGCCTGGCACTGTTGCACAGTAGTGCAAGACCCTAAAATAAGGGTGAGACACTGGGCCATGTCTCATTGGGTTGTGTGCAAGATGTTTCAGAAAACCAATTCTAACTGCAAAGAAGCAAAGACTTTTATTGCTCACCATGGTGTTAAAGTCTCCGTTTCACTAAAAAAAATGAGGAATTGTGACATTCAGGGTTATAATATCTATAAATCCACCACTAATATTGTATTTGATACCAAACAACTCTTTCCAAGACCTGTAGTGAAAGAACAGACTGAGTACATTTGGTATTTATAAGTATTTCACTGACACCTAGAAGATGGGGAATAAACTCATACCAGAGGACTACAGAATTTTTCTATTGTTTGTCCTTTAAGGCAAAAGCTGCCTGTCATCTTTGAGCATGACCTAAAACAAATGAAGGCAAATCCTTAGGGTTAGAAACCGTTGTTCTTAAACATAGCTATAGCTGAAAACTGTAAAAAGTAACCACAAGAACAACATCTTAAACACAAGATAATAAGGGTTTTCTTCTCAGTGGTTCAGCTTCTTGCAGTGATACATCTTTTTGCAACTATCTTCTACATATAACTCTGTGGATTTTCTTGCTCAAATTGTTTAACTTGGAAATCAGTGCAATACTGGTATTATGAATGGATTCTGCTTTTCTTATCATGAACTCTCATTTAAAACAAGCAGTAGTAGTCACGGCTTATAAAGAACCAAAAACTTTGTCAATTTTTCTGTAAAATGTAGTCATTGCCCATGGTTGTGCATGATATCTACTATAATCCCTACTGCTTTAGTGCAATATAAAAGTACAGGTACTAATTTGGGATTCTCCCATTTTTTAAGTTCAGATATGTTAAGCCCTGATTGAACAGATGTCAAACATCTGTCCTTCTCCACAGAAAAACAAGGCTCCCAGTCTAACCTGGTTTTGTGGGATCAGCCTTTCCACGCTCAGGTCAAATAACAATTTGAATAAGCTAAAGCTTAGTTCATGCCCTTAGAAAAAAAAAAAATTGTGAAGACAGCTCTCTCTCACCTTTTCCAAGGCTTTCCTTAATATTTTGTCCAGAAAGTACTCTGGTAGAAAGTACTCTGTCACATTTTTTAATAAACTCTTGGACATGCAATTTAGGATAACTCCATACTTTAACTCTGTTGAGGGTCTGCCCTTGTAACATAGGTGACACGATCTCTTTCCTGAAAAACTGGAAACATTTCTTTCAGGTTGGCAGAGAAAAATAAGTTTCATACAGCTGAGTCTTAATAAGAATATCTTCCTTTTAAAGATTTATGATAAGAACCATTAGATCCTGCTCGGAAAATTATATGAACACAATTTGTTAATATCGTCAAATAACTAGTGCTGCAGAAAATGCAGACATACATCCTCAATGCCAAGCTCAGAGCAAAGATAGATTCACACTTTTTTGTCTTGTTTTGTTTTCTAATATATTCACAAAGTAATTTCCCATTGTGAACATGTTAGACAATGAACACCATTTCTCAGTCCATCAAATGCTCAGCTTTTAAGAATACAGGAATATTTTTGCTCTAACATTTTTTCTAAAGTTTCTTCATACCAATAAGGTTCCCCACAAAAAAAAAAAACAACCTGGGCACTTGGGTGACATCTGATCCTCTCTGTTTATGCTACAATATTCTGCATTTATTTAGACCACCCTTCTGCTGGTGGTATTGGCACCACCAGCTCAGGCCACTGCAGTCTAGTACTTTCCAGGATAAAACCCACCCTGTTTCCCCTTTCATCTAAGGCAGGTATAAAATTTCTGACACTAATTGAAACAAAAGAGAAAACAAGAAGAGATACCTTGAATAAATTTTAAAATATCTTTAAAATAATTACATTAGGAATTGTCCTTGTTTCAAAGTAAAAACCACGGTTTTGTCTGTGAGTTTTTGGATGAGAAGAATATTTTCCTGTTCCCAAGGGAAACCAGCTCAAATTTTCCTGAAATCAAAAGCCTTTTTAAGATCAGTACATTAAGAGTGCTGAAGATGGCTATACAAGCTTCTCCAACTCCTCACAGCTGCTAGTCATCTACCAAACAATAAGGTCTTAAGGTCTGGGGAGGAGAACCCTATTGCAACCACTCTCCTGAGCTGCAGGTGATGGTCTTGGTTACACCAGCTTCTGCACTCACAGAGCAACCGAAAGCATAAAAACAGAGGCATGGATTCACACGGCCCAAGTTCCACCTGGGATCTGCCACTACTTCCTCTGGCCGCATCCTTTGGAGAGATTAGGCTTTCACTGGAATACAGGTTGTGAAATACAATCCAGACTGCATGAGGAAGTAGGACATACCCACATAAAGCAAATGCATAAAGGTGGGAGGCAGAAAAATCACAGGCAGACAGTTAATACAGGTGTTGCGGTAGAGGGGCTAGCTTCATTTCAGTGTTTTATTACTCACAACACAGAAACCAGATTTGTCAATATGGGGGAAATATTTAAAGGCACTAATGGATGATGGATGCCTAATGGGTCTCCTTTTTCAATGTGGTAAAGGGTACATTTGCCATATGTGCTTTTAAAGGGTTTCCTTTTTAATTACAGCTCAACCCCTAGAGGAAACAAACACTTGAATTTCCATGAAAATCAATGAGTATTTCAATCCCTCAACAATTGCCAAGATCAGAAATTAATCTACCAATATATTTGCCATTATGGTGTTAAGAAAACATATACCTTCTCAAGTTATGCATTGATTAGCCTAAACTGATTGCAATTTCCATGGTCTGAAATGAAAGTCAGTGAAGTACTAATTTTTAAACAGAATTTATGTCTTCTTAAAAATAAACGTTTAAAAACCCATCACATTTCAATAGACTTCAAAAACACAGAAAGAATCTATAACTTTCCGGTATAGACTACTGGCCATATATGAACTAAGTCATATAGTTCCTAAATTAGGAAAATAATTTTGGTGAGTAAATAGAAAGCAGATGTCAGAGACAATGAACTTTGTCTCTCTGTTTAGGATCAATAGTATATTATGTTGTTGCAATAAGTTAACAACATAACTAACATAAATGCTGAAAACAAAAGGAAAATTATATGGAAAAGGCCAAGACGTGTACAACATAATACTCCAAACCCAAAAGCTCCAACTTTTCACTATAAAACTGTAGCCCTAGGAAATAAAAAAGAAGATCATGTTATACCTCTCTAAAATCTAGCCCACAAAGTGGAAAACCTTGGGCTCTGAAAGGAAGCAAAATCAGATCAAATTAAAGATAAAAGCAGATCTAAGGAAGATCTTGAATAAACCCAATTCACAAGGACTGGGATTTCTAGTGACCCAAATCCCAGCCTGCTGGCTCACATTGCCACTTCTCCCTCAGGCAGAGGGAGAAACTGGCAGCTATATAAAATGGATCCAAAGTAAACAGACTGATCTCCACACCACATAGAAAATAGTGGGTCTTATGGTGTACAGCTTATGGTAACATGATCTGATTCACCAGCCCTCTCTTTTGAATAAGATTTTCTGTTTTCTTTAGATCCATGCCTGATGAAAAGTTAATTGAAATCAAAGTCATGAAATGTTCAATAGGACCAAAACTATAAAAATTTCAAGTAATATAGAAATAAATAATTTCTACATAAAAGCAACAAGAGCTTCTCTAGGAAACTTATGAACCAAATGAGATCTCTACTGCATACTTCAGCCGAATGTATTCTGAAATATCACTTAAGATTTAGGTGTAGAAACCTTATGCTTTTTTAGATTTTCAAAGAAGAATTTCAAAAGTTACTTGACTATAATTTCTATCAACAAACATTTGTTTTGGCTGTAATTTAGAACTACAAACAGACATGAATCCAAACCAACCAACCAATGTTATGGTGAACACTTCCTCAAATGTTTTACATCACTTGCCCATTTATAACCAGGCTGCAGACAAAGCTTTTGGTAAAATGATGGACCTATGATGAAATTTCAGTAATGATTTTAGTAAGATTAGAAGCACAACTATTTGCACTTCAAAAATTTTAAGAACAGTGCTACAATATGGAAATGAGAGATTAATGTAAATCTTGTAAAAAAAGATAAATGGCACTGCAAGAATACCAGAAAACTGGGGAGATGGGGAGAAATTAATTGAACCTACACTTTTGATAAATATTTATTTTTTGCAGAAGAAAAATGCACAGTAGTTTGAGCTGTCATTATGCTAACCTATATCCTATTTTTCATATTATTAGTAATACATAATGTGGTAGTTTATATTCAAAAATAAAACCAGAATGTATATACCTCATGTATTTATCCAGAACTGCACTAAGGTTACTATGGTTACGAAAAATCCATTACCTTTGAATACAGAATGAAAAAGTTTGACTTAAAGTGTGCTCTATTTATTATAGTGATCATCAACAGCCTTCAGGAGGTTCTCTAACTGGATTCATTTTTCAGTGTCAAAACTGACCCACCACACCAGTACCTTATGGCCTGTGCAAGGCAAAGAAATTTGAACTGTATGAATTTTTAAATATGTTTTATACTGACTCAAGATGCAGAAATGGCTTTGAATTTTAAGGCCTTACACTAAAAACAAAGTAGGGTCTTGGTACCCTTTTCCCCCCTGAGTTGTCCAATTTGAAATGCTTTGTTTTCACTTGTACCTACCAAGATATACAAATTCTGATGGGCCCACAATAGTGCTTCTGCTGTGGGATGACATTCCTAGCGCCATGTTTTCTTTCGGGGTTTTTTGGCTGTTTGGGGCGATGATTTGTTTGGTTGGATTTGTTGTTCGGTAGTTTGGGTTTTTTAATTATTGTTTTTGTTGTTGTTTGAATAATGTCTGAAGAAGTAATTTGGAAAATTCATTAAATTACACCACTTACATTAAAATAGAAAGTCCAATTGCCACGTATCACTGTATTGCAAAGTAATGGGCACTTAACTTCCATGTAATAGTTACAGAGTATTGATATAATTTGGCTATTGGCACAACTATTATCAGAAGAAAACAGATTATTGGTTTATACTTTTAATAAATGAATTTAACAGAGGCTATTCAGGTAAGCAATGTGGTATCTCTCTAATTAGGAATATTTAAGGAAGGCAGTAAGAAAAACTATTAAACCTGTACATAGTTTCTTCAACAGATTGCAGTTTACTTGCATTGAGAGCTGGATGTTATGAGATAAAAACGTTATAAAACCATTAAAAAGATTACTCTGATCCTGTAAAAGAGGGACAAGATTTAGCTACACCATCCATGGTGGTGTTAATTTCTATGAGTCCCAACAAAGAGTAAGATGCTTTAAAATATTAAACCAATCAGGGTTCAAAGTGCATCCAGCCAATTTTAGAATTTTTTTTCTTTCCTGAAATAAGAAGAGGTCAATCACACAATTGTTCATTGCAACCATGAGATACCCATCTGACATGCATCCTAGCAAAGAACTCACCTTTTACAATATACTTTGTTCCATTTCCAGAGTAAATTGGTATCCCGTTCATATATAAAGTATATTGTGTAATAATACCATTTGGTGTTTTGGGTGGACTCCAACTCAGCAGCAGGACCGTGGGAAAGGATATTGCTGTGGGTGATTGCACATCTTCAGGGGCTGGTGAAAAAAATGTATAAAGTTACACTATATTGTCTTCCCACAAATAATACAGAATTTCAATGAGAAGTTACTACCAGAATGATTTTTGGTAAAGCTGAAATTTCAGAAACTATTTTAAAACTGCAACATAGCAGAATTTTGAGAAGTCTCCTATATTATGTAAGGATTAGTAGCCAAACAGAAACTTCTATGAAAGACAGTAATATACTCTTTGCTTTTAGGAGAATAATTATGCTTCTAATAATTTATCTTTCCAGCTTGGGAACACTGATCAAGGTGAGAGGTACAGGATTTTAGTGCAGTCCTTATTTTAATGCAAATTATTTTCTCTTCTTTCATGGTTTTTATTCCTAACTACAAAGTGATCATTCTAATCACCAATGTAGGTGGTGTGTTCTTGGGCACTACCCCTTATTTCAAACTTTTCATAATTCAATACACTTAGTAATGTTTGCTTAATGTAGATTTTATGTATATAATATACTGAAAGTTGGCAATGGATAATAATTTAAGAGTCGAGTTCTTTCACTGTTCCAATGAGTTATACATTAGAAGCACAAGGAATCCCAGTGAATATCACAAGGGGAGCAGAGCTGAGGCCTTAGTCTGGGAGAAATATCTTGTAATTTACAAGCTCTGTGCTAGCAATTTAAAACAATAACTAGCAGTGCCTGGCAATGTGAAAACAATATAAAGTAATGAATGTTTCAACAGGGAAACAGGGGTAGCTGGAGGGTGTGATATGGTGTCTGTCTTCTGTATCACCAATTTATTGTTACTAAGAGCATGCAACAAGAGCATCCAGAAATAGAAATTCCACACATTGACTTTTTGTTCAATTCTTCTGAGGGATAAAACACATGTTCCCCATGGATTTATTCAATCTCTGGGAGAGGAGAAAAAAAAAAAAAAAAAGTACTCTTGCCTAAACCATTCTGTTATTACAGGTAAGGATTTCAGCTTTATTCACTAAGCCGAGAAAATAGGACATAAACAAATTATTTTTAATTACTATGTCACAGCAGAAAGAAATACACAAATATTGAAATAATGTGGTTTGTGTTTGTATCACAGGGTCCATTAAGTATTTGGCTGTCAGAGGCTGCACCCTTTCATGGAGAATGCCATCAGACAATCTCAGTCAGTTTATCTTGAACATCCAAGAAGAAATAACTGGATTTTGATTTGATTGGTGCTGCTGGCAGTTGTTAACATGGTCAGGCCAAAACTCGGTTCTCGCAATGTTAGACTGCAATCTTCAGCACTGTCCTCATCAAGACAACACCTTGCACAACAACCTGCTCTGGCAGCAGTTAAACACTTCAGCATCCTTCTAATTATTATGGCTGTAACTACGTGACTTCATGCCAATTTTTTTTTTCTTTATTGGTACTTTATTTCAACCTAGTTTACATGAGAAGATAAAACAAAGAACTGTGGGAGGGAGGGAATTTTGAAAACTACTTGGCATCATGGAAGATTAACTACTGTCCAATAAATACATGTCAAAGTCTTCATTATTCTACTGTTGTAGATTTGGAGTAACTGATTATTTTAACTGGATTAATATGGCTTTAGGATGACAGAACCAGGAGATGTGAACTTTATGTTTAATTGAGAATGAAGTTAGATATGTCACTGATATTTTTGGGGCATTTGTTCTGGTAATTGATGTGCATTACACATCAGCCTAGACTCTAAAGTCAGAACTGAATGCATTTTTTCTTTCTTTGTGCCCTAGTTCTTAATGTAAACATAGGAAGCATTAATTTAAACTCACAACCTTTAAGTTGGAGCACAACAACATGTAAAAGTGTTTAGGGGAAAAAAAGGAAAATCTGAGCAGCAATAATAAATTACTCAATTGGCATTTGGCAGTTTCATCACACTGAAATAATAGTTGCCTATTGCTGGTGTTTAGTGGTTAAAAGAAACCATGGAAATCAACCGTTTGATTCTCAATTTCATACTGTGCCATACAATCAATTCTTTTTAGTCAGACTGTCTCTAGATTTACTTCTGAGCCATAGTAAAATGAGGAAGCTTTCATTAATCTTTCAGATGCTTCATATTAATGACAAGGCTCTTGCATGAACAATGTAACAGCAATTAAAAAGCCCATTAATCTGCATTACAGCTATTAAAGATGCATGTCATTAAAGGGTATGGAGTTTGATTCATTTTCGCACCCCCCAAAAAATGGAGCAATTATGGTCTGGCAATGCACTTTGTCATCAAATTAGGTTGGGGTTTTCCAGCAAATGGCTTTGCAGCATTTAGCTCTTCTCCTGTTTTATTATTCATGACTGAAATGTGGAAGTCAAGACCTTTGAAATTACTTTACCTTCTTGTGGAGTGGAGATGTTCAATGCATGCAAGCTCTCAGTACAGCCAGCCAAAGTGCAAGCAGTTAGGGTTACAGCATAGTTTGTGAAGGGATGCAAGCCCCTCAATATGCCTGCAACACAAGAAAGCAAGGTGTTATGCATGTACAGTGTACAGACTGAGTGCAGACACACACAGAGGGAAAATAAACTTTTCTGTTACAAAAGTAACAGGGCTCCCACTGTTACAGATGGAAAAGAAAAATTATTTAAAGTTTCATTCCTATAATCCGTGACTAAAATTTTACAAAATAATTTAAGAGGAAATGATACTTTATCCCATTTTTAGTACTAAAGTTGCACCTGTTTTGCTTTAGTTTTGGTCACTGGAACAGATACTACTTTGAAACAGAGGTATATATTTTAATGTGACAATGAAGGAGTTTTTTCCTTAATCCCTGTCTCAAAGTTTCTTCAGTTACTCATTTTGTTTTTGCAAGGAATTTTCATTGTCTCCCAGAACAAGATCTTTTATTCCGTCCTCTCCAACAATGTCCCTATTCATCCTTAAACTGAAATCTCTTTTTTCTTATGAAACATCCCACCTGTCTTCCACTCAGTAACAGCATATAGACTACACATTTGCTACACTAACAACGTTACCATAATTCAGTACGTACACACAGTAGCCAAGGGTTTTCAAGACAAAAAGATCTGGGACCTTATTCTATTTCAGGTCCTGCTTATGTTAGTGAAGAGAAGTTACTAAATTCTCACATATCAATCAACTCTTTGTTACAACAAATAATAATCACTGCTTATCACTTCAGGAAGTTTTGCCACATTTTGAACTATCATATACAGAATGATTACAAGGCAAAAAATTTAGTTAAGAGTCATATTTAGAAACATCAGCAGTTCCCATTTCAAAGCGAGTCCAACAACAAAGTAATATAAAATCTAAATACAGAAGTAATTAAAAGAAGGCAAATTCATTCCAAGTTTTATTTCAAACCATGTTCTCACCTTGACTGTCACAGTTCTAGCACAATCAATGTGGTGTTTCATTAAAAAAAAAAATTTATAGCATACTACGTTATTTCAAAAGTGTCCAACACTGGGATTTTGCAAATCAGCTTAAAAAACAACAGCAAGATAAAGAACTGTAATTTCTGGCCAATTGTCCCACAGTACAAGAAGTCTGAAAATCCCCTCAGCATTACATGCACACAAACAGGTAGACAAAATTAGTCCTTGTTATTCCTCTTCACTGGGTTACTACACTAACAGAATGCAACAAAACTGCGTTTCATTAAAAAAAAAAAATTCCCCACATAAACCCTTTATAATCACAAAAAGGGCATGGAGAACTTGATGTTGAAAATTAACAGCTACAGCACAAACACATTATTTTCTGAGTAAAACAAACAGCCTGTGCAAGTTTATATTGTGTTTAGTAATAGGTGTGTTCACATAGAAAATATGAGATTAGCTTTCACTGAATTAGTAACATTTATTCTTTTTCTTGCAATCAATCAAAAACTTCAAAGGTTGGCATAGCAATGATCTTTCTATTTGAATTCTCTGGGGTGCACTTCTACTCATATAAATGAAGAGATATTCAGAAGTAATTACTTTTACTTCAGAGTAGTGTTAAAATAAAACCAGTTGACCAGCATCTGCTTGCTCTGGCTATAGTTTTGATTTTGCAAATCCCCAGTTAACAGTGGAGAGCTGTACTGACATCCAGTCTAAGGGTGATAGAGAGAAAAAGAATGCTGTGTTGGTCACCACCAAAGCAATGTCCCTGTAATCTTCCTGTGATGGAAGAAGAATATTTTTAAGAGCCATCAAAAAGACAGAAAATAGGAAATAACGTTTTCATAGAATGGTCTGGGTTGAAAGGACCATAAAGATCAACTGGTACCAACCCCCTGCCATGGGCCAGGACACTTCTCACTAGACCATGTCGCTCAGGGCTCCATTCAGCCTGACCTGGAACACTTCCAGGGATGGGGCATCCACAGCTTCTCTGAGCAACCTGTTCCAGTGTCTCACCATGCCCATAGAAAAAAAAAAAATTCTTCCCAATAGCTAATCTAAACCTAAACTCTTCAGATTAAAGCTATTACCTCCTTGTCCTTTCACTACATTCCCTTTGAAGAAGTTCCTTTTCAGCTTTCATGTATGGCCCTCCTTTAGGCATTATTATGCCTCTGAAGTATTGGAAGCAACACTAAATTCTGCATCACAGAAATTTCATTAGTCAAAACACCATCTTTTTTACACAAGACAGTATTTCCACTTATTTCCAGATCATAGAGGGTTAAACCCAGGAAACTATAATAGGTGCTTTTGGAATAACCTTCACAACTAAACACAAGCAGGAACCATACCCTCTAACTGTGACATTTGCAAGTCCCTGGACAAGAGGAGCATGGCATTGTATATTCACCTTCTCTCTATTCACTCTGCGGTGCTCTAGGAAGCAGTTTAGCTTCATTTGTACATTTAGCACTTGTAGCATTTGTTTCTTATGAAGCAGTGAATTAATGCTCCTTGCATTTCCTCATGGAAGACATCCTGTAGGGTTACCAATGGCTTCAGGCACTGAGAGCCGCAGAATATCAGACCTATTCCAAAAGATGCCAGGACATGTAGAAGGTTTGGACTGGGCTATTTGGTTTACTTTTAACAAAGTAGGAAGGTTTTATTTGAAGCACCTGCAGCACAAGACTTCCCATTGCACAGGAAGGTTTGTGAAAGGCTGAGAAAATGTACACGGAAAAAAAAAAAAAAGCAAACAAATAAACCTTTTTGCTACAGGAGGCTTTTTGTTTAAAAAATCCATTCAGCAAAAGCAGCAACTTAAAAAATAATTTTTTCATTTCCTAATTAATGTTTTTTCTTCACATGTACTCTTGCACTATTTTTTTTCACCAAAGAAACAGATGTGCATAGGTAGGCAATAGAAAGTGCACAGATTTTATTTACATACTTCAGCAAACTACTTTTTTCTCAGCTGCCATCCTATCTGTTTGGCCAGCATCCACTCTAATCTGTTCTCCTTCATTATGTTAATCTGTGGGCGGAAAGATTTCTGTCATCTTCAAATCGCTTGTACAGCAATGGTAAACACCTTGGCCTGCCTGTAATTGGACAGGTGTCTGCATTGGTGTCACCCAGCTTTTAATTCAATTAAAGAACTGGCTGCTCTGCTCTCATTACCCACTCATTTCCTCTGCACTTTCAGTCAGTCAGTGAAATTTACACTCAGCACCTGACTACGCTGAAATACAAAGTCAGCAGTCCCACAGCAAAGATCATCACTGATGCACGTGAATTAATTTAAAGAACAGCAAAATAAATTTTGCAGTAAAAAATAGCCTATGATCCAATGAAGTTGGCTGACAGCTTTAAAAAAACTTTCCCTAACTCCTCAATTATCACACTCGGACTGGCATGTCTTGTCTATATCCAATAACTGCTGATCTGATAAGAGTCCACCAGGCTTTCCAAGATGGGGTGCTAAGAAAGCAAAATTTGGCCACACCTGTATGTATTCTATTAATGCTAACAGGAGAGAGGTGGATAAATTGCCACTTTGATCAGGAGATAGGCTTAGAGACATCATCAATATTTGAGAAGAGGGTCAGCCTCACACATTTGAGACACAGGTCCCACACATTCAGTCTTCCACTACAGAGCAGCTGAATCCACCTCGACTCAAAATTAACATCATAGACTACATTCAAAGCCTTAAAATCCACATGGGGAAGTGGAGATGCTAAATCATTTTAACACACCACTCCTATCTGCCCAAAGAACCTTTGGAAATAAATTAAAGTTCTAACACAGACATTTTGACACAGTGACCCCATGAAACTGAATAATGTCATTTGTTAAATATGAATGTAAAGTTAACAGTCTAAAAGAGTGATCTGGAATCACACCTAGAACATTAAGGCCACTTTATATGCAAAACTAGTATTTAATTCTCTATACTTTTATTTAACTGGTCTTTAATTATTTGCAATATTGAAAGTCAAAGTTTAGAGTTGTGCAAGAGAGAAAATGCTAGATTCATTCTAGCAGCAAAGGGATAACAACATGGATATGGACAATAGCAAAGGGGTCAACAATGAATTTATGGTAAAATGAGTGTGTGGACTAGCCAAAATTAGTTGCATATTTATGCCCACTCCATTCAACCTTCTAATGCATACAGTATATAAGAAGATTACATATCCAGCTTTTTTCCCTTCACTTCTCTGTAAGGCAGATATTTCTTTTGTTCAGTACCTCTCAAAGAGAGTCCTCATACATTTAGACAACACAGCCATTTTCCACAGCATTCTGACAGATTTTGAGTGGAAAAGTAGTACTTCTTATTAAAAAAAAAAAATATATATATATATAAATATATATATATAGTTTTACCACTACAGTATGAGGGCTAATAGGCTAATATGCTGTTCATAAGAACTGAGCGTATGTTTTTGCCAAAGGAACTTTTCTTTGACGAATTTTTTCATTGTTTCCTCCCTAACATGCTATTTTATGAGGACCCATTTTGAACTGCCCCTACTGCAATTGAAACAACACTTGACCTTTAGATTTACCTTAATTCTTGCCCAAGCTTTAAAAACCAAAATTACCAAACCTCTCCTCCCCAAACCCAGACTATTTAGCTAACTTGAATGCCCAAGGTTATACAGCATCTGTCCAACAAAGTCACTTGTGTGTCGAGATGCATCACTGCCACAGTACACTTAATCACAGTCCACTGATCAGAAAAGGAAGTCCTCAACTGACTTTGTTTTTGACAGATTGTAGCAAAAACTGTTTAAGTACATGTGTCTTCCACATATGCATTTCTGAACTGAAAGCCTGTGCACATCAATCTGTCACATACATCTGCATTTTTAAAGCATCTTCTAAGTATAGTGTGAGTCATAAAATGAAGAACTACTCAACACGAAGGCACCTATTCCAACTCTTTGCCTTATAAGAACAAACAGGAGTTTTACTTTAGTTAGTGCATTTAGGTGGCTTGAAAGATCCTTTTCCCCAACAGAAATACTTCATAACAAACCATACACAAGCTCCACCGGCTCTGAAGATGCAATGCAGTTTGCAGTGGTTCAAGGAAACCTGTTACACTCCCCAGAGCACACGGAACTCTCCAGCTGCTTCAGTTTGCAGAAAATGTGAACTGAACAGGGCAATTTTGCACCAAGAGTTAATTAACCACAGAGAGTATTGGTTTTGTAATATTTATCACTATGTAACCCTTGATCATTCCAAATAACTTAATCGTTGCTTATTTTTTGCAGTATGATTATCTTTAAAAGTTCATAAAGAGACAAAGAAATGCTGTTTACTTTTTTGCAGATTTTTAATATGTCTATAAAACCATAATAATCCTTTCTAGCCTTAAAAACATTAAGAAATTAACTTCTTTTTCTTAATAAAAGTATGGGTATGTATCTAAAAGTTGATGCAATTTTGATAAAATGCTCAGGTTTATTTAATCACACAACTTACATTTTGTATGCATAAATTTATACAACAGCATTGGACTGTAAACAAGACTCATTTAGGTTTAAACTCAATCAAGTTTGAATCTTAATACTGTAGAATATGAATATAATTTATGTTTTAAAATTCATATATTGAAAAATATGCCACTAGTCTGCTAAAGCCAGCTAAATGAAAGGGGAAGGGAACCTACATTCTGTCACTCTGACTTAGAGTCCCTAGGAGCTCAAGAACCAGCTGACAATCACAGAAACCTAATGGGCATAGACAGGTCTATCAGCTACTCCTTGTTGCAGTACCCCCAGCCAAACATTGTTATCTACATATCTTATTATATATGAAATTTTACAACTTTAGAAATTTGTCTCAGCTTGGAGCAGGGATTTGAAAGTCCTCCTTAGTGCTCTGGCCCTGCATACATTCATCTTAGTTGGTTTGCAATAATCCTTTTCAATAAATTAAAAAAAAATATCATTAATTGCAGTATAGGAATGTTTTGAGTGTTAAATATTTGTGCAAACCAAGAGCTTTCAAGTAATTTCAAGTGCATGAGAGTATTGCCCAAGCAATTCACCAACAGTTTCACATAGCAAACTCCCCATTGGTGGTAAACTGCTCATTTCATCCCACACAGATGAAAAAAGCCTAAGAGAAACAGCATTTTCTAATATCCATCTCAGACAGTGACCCCTGAACCCCGTCAGAGGCAGCAGTCAGGTGGCAGAAGCTGGTCCCAAAGCCACATGCTGCTTAGGCAGGGGACTGGCAGAAGTCTCCCTGAGAGGGACCATCTCTCAGCTGACAGCATTTGCCAGAACATGGGCATTTCCCAGGCTGGCAGCAAGCTTCCCCAGTGCTATGGCCCCACTGTCCAGCCCTGGCTGATCTGTCACTGGCAAGTGGCCCTGTCTCCTCTTCTGAGAGACTCTCCAGCTAGAGAGCTTTCAAAACCACAGCACAGCTCAGACACTTTGATTAACCATATTAAATCATTAAATCAACTTTTCCTGAGATATTCATCTGCCAAGCATAAAAGACTAAAAGGTGAAAAGTAATTACAAACACGTGTCGCAGGAAGGAGAGAATGGCAGCTGTCAACCACAATTTTCTCATTACCACGTGTGCAGACACAACATCTGCCCTTGGCTATTGCAGCACTGACAGAGGTGGGATGAACTGCAAAATCATACAAACTTGAAATAGAAATCTTTAAGAGGAAAAAAAACCAATTGTGTGTGAATTTTTTTGCAGCACATTTTACTTCATTACTATTTGTAGGTATCATTAGAGCCCATCGTTTAGAGGCTAGTCAATCTCCTGAATTACAAAATGGGGATTTTGCATGTGCTTGACAAGAGGATTCTGATTAGTAGCATAAAACACAGAGGCAAGAGAGCTGGGGTGTATCCCAGGGTTTTGGGATAGTGTTCAACACCTTTATCATTTACTTTGATGATGGGGGAAGTGTGCACCCTCAGCAAGTCTGTGGATGATACAAAAAGGGCCACGAAGATGATAAAAAGATTGGAGCACGTCTCTTCTGAGAGAGAGTGAGAGAGCTGTGACTGATCATCTCAGGAAAGACAAGGCTCAGGGTGCTCTGTCAAAATGTATAAATACCTTGTGGAAGGGAAGAAAGCAGCAGCCAGCCTGTTTTAAATAGTGGTCAGTGACAAGATGAGTCAATGGACACAAATTGAAATAGATGAATCACAGTATCAGAGAATATCCCGACTTGGAAGTGACCCACAAGGATCATGGGTCACAACGATCTTAGAGGTCTTTTCCAACCTAACTGGTTCTGTGATTGGTGAGTCCAGCCCCTGCCTCTGCACAGAACAACCCTAAGAACAACACCATGTGTCTGGGACCCCAAACACTTCTTGAACTCTTGCAGGTTTGGTGTTGTGACCACTTCCCTGGGGTGAAAATTAAATTCCAACTGAACACAGGAAATTTCTTTTTACTGTGAGAATGACCAAACCTGGAACAGGCTTCTCATAGAGAAGTATCTCCATTTATGGAGATATTTAACACTCAGCTGGATGTGGTTCTGGGAAACTTGCTTCAGTCAACCTTGCTTGAGCTGGGAGAATGGACTAGATAATCCTTCCAACCTAAATGACCCTGTAATATTCTGGGTTCCAAAGGAAAGAAGAAGCAAAAGCTGATCACAGACCACACTGAACAAGTGTGTTCTAAAGATTTTTCTATTTGTTTAAATACTGATCACAATTTATATTATGAATTTTGATGTCAGCATGTGGAATGCACCAGAATGCAGAAGAAAGCAAGCCAGCCTTCCGCCAAAAAATAAAATCTTACATGCAGTGACCCTGCACTTCCTTTATTACTCTGAGTGTGACCAGCTACATCCAAAGTGTATCAATGTTATTTCATGCTTCTCTGAAGGCAGGATGGGCAAGCATGGTACTTTTCGAATCCCAAAAGTTTACCCTCTAACTTACCCTCTCATCCTAGAATACAGTTACTGAACACTATGTTGAAATATATCACCTTATCCAATAAACTCCTGATTCAACAGTCAGAACCTCATTTTAAGGATTTAAATCTGATGAATATTCCTTTCTTGGATGAAAATGAAAAAACAGTTTGACATTTTGGAAGATTACAAGGGTCAGATTTTGAAGAATTTTGCTTTCTGAGGAGTCAGAAATAGGCCTTTGAGACTGTGGGATTATGGTCATTTAAAGACCTATTTTACTTTTAATATTTAGCTCGGCTTTTCTTCTTCTTGACAAGGGTACAAGAGGTTCTTCTGAATGTGACACACACAGTACAGCCTTCTGAGAAATGCGTAATGCTCTTAACTTTTTGTTACTGTGCTCCAGTTATGAATCAGGACCCTACTGAAATTGTTCAACAGAATTTACAGTGTAAGTATAAACCAAAACACAACAAATGGGCCTAAAAAGCTGCAAGAAAAAAAATAAGACAAGGCTGTCACTGCCGTCAGATACATTTCAAGCAGCAGATTAGGCAGTGCTTGGCTTGACGGCGAATGAAAATTTGAAGGAGAGCATGGAAAAAAACCATCGTTTCTTCATCAGTGATCCCACAGAGAGCTGTGGTGTCTTTCTACTGCTGCATTAGCAAGCCTGGCTGTTTGGGTTATTGCAGCATTTTCTCATAGAATGCAACAAAAGAATTTCTAAAGAAATGTCCCTGAAATTAGGGAGAGAACAAGCAAAAACTTTTGTTCACAGCAAACTTAAAAGAAAAGTAAGTATCTTCAGTGGGGTTCCGTGTTTATGTTCACTTTTGATTAACCAGGAAAGATAATTCATCAGGGAAAGATACATCTTCTCCTGGGAGTCTCATATTTGTGGGTAACTAGTTCTCAATATCCACTGACTTGCTCACCTGTGTAGGCTTCACTGAAATCAGTAGACTAAAGTAAAATGACTTTGGATTGGTGATTTAATTTACACTTGTCTCAGCTCTGACCTCACCATGAGAACACGAATTATAAATTTTATACATGCCAAAACTGGAAAATATATAACTAAACTATCGGGCAGGAGTTATAAATAACAAGAGGAAGCGCATCTTACACACACAAAACTGACCTGGAACAATTACTCCCACAGCAGTTACAGAAACAGAAAGAATAAATGCATCAAAAAATAAAGACAATGCTACCACAGATCATTAAGCAGGATGGTCCAGATGCAGCTTTCAGCTGAATAATTCCACAACCAACCTGCTGAATTTGTACTAACAGGAAGACTCATTCTAAGGTTAGCACATTTCTTACACTTTCATCCTGAGCATCTAGAGAATCACAGAATATTCTGAGCTGGAAGAGACCCACAAGACTCATGGAGTCCAACTCTTAGGTGAATGGTCCATACAGAAATTGATGCCACAACACTGGTGATGTTAGCACCATGCTCCTACCAACTGAGCTCATCTCAGGGCCATAATCTGACACAGTCATATAGATCAGTAGTTGAATACAGACATTCTTACGTTCTTTGGGTAATATGAGTGGCCAGTGTGCTGCTGTGCAAACAAAGCCAACAGGATGCTGGATTGCATCAACAAGGACATCTCCAGCAGAGATAAAGAAGTCATTATTTCCCTCAACTTAGGTCTTGTCAGGCCACACCCAGAGCACTGTGTTCAGTTTTGGTCCCTGCTGTGCAGAAAAGATTTGGACAGGCTGGAGAGAGTCCAGAGAAGGGTGATAAAGATAATTAGAGGGTTGGGTAGCCTGTCAAATAAGGAAAGATTGAGAAAATTTGGTTGGTTCAGCCTTAAGAAAAGAAGTATCAGTAGAGATCTTATGACCATGTTCCAGTACTTAAAGGGTGGCCACAAGGAAGATGTAGAGACCCTTTTTACAAGGAGTGACATGGAAAAGACCAGGGGTAATGAGTACAAGTTACTCCTGGGGAGACTACAATTGGAAACAAGACAAAAAAAATCACGATGAGCACAATCAGCCACTGGAATAATGTTCCCAAGAAGTGGTGGATTCCTCAGCTCTGGACGCTTTAAGATTCAGCTGGAAAGGGTGCTGGGCCATCTCATCTAGCTTGTGCTTTTGCCAAGAAAGATTGGATCAGATGATCCTTGAACTCCCTTCCAACATGGTATTCTACGATTCCGTAATTTTATTTTGCATTATTTGACAGCTCTCTACAACTCCCTGGCAGGAGGTTGTAGTGAGGTGGAGGACGATCTCTTCTTCTGTGCCTACAGTGAGAGGACAAGAGGAAATGGCCTCAAACTGAGACAGTGGAGATTCAGATTGGATATTAAAAACAAGTTTCACTGCTTGGGCAGATAGGCATTGGAATGGGCTGCCCAGGGAGGTGGTGGAGTCACCAACCCTGGAGGTGTTCAAGACATGTCTGGATCTGGTCCTAGTTGATATGGTTTAGGGGGCAGAGTGGTGGTGTTGTGTTGATGATGGACCTTGATGATATTATAGGTATCTTTCAACCATGATGATTCTATGATTCTATCTGCTGTAATAGGCTAAAGAACCAGGATCCATTTACTGTCTCCATTTAATGTAAAGGTATGTTGCTTCTTCTACCCCCTGTAAGCTGCAGACAGATAACCTCTTACCTGCCCAGCCTGGTGCAGACATTTTCATAACCTTGACAAACAATCATGGCACAATGCCAAACAAGTTAAACAACATTTTGCCTCTGACCGTCAGCTGTGAGTAAGCTACCTAATCCATACGTCTCCATCCTTAATTTCTACCAGTATAATCTATGGTCCTGTGGCATAGATAAAGAATGTTGAAATCAACATGGTCATTAAAGAAATCACAGTAAGGATACGAAGCCCATGCAGTTCTGGTAAGTTCACTACTCACAAATAGTTAAGATATTTCAAACCAGAGAAAATAAAATATGTGCAATTTTTCCCTTAAAAATGTATACATAGGTTATGGCAGAGAAACAACACAATCCATTTATACTTATGTAAAAACTATTTCCTGGGCTTCAGGAAATAACACACTGACTGAGGGTGAACACACTTTCCAAGACCTGTACTGCCAAAACCCGAGCCAAGCCAAAGCACCAGTTTAGAGCACTGCGTCATTACCACTTTTTTAATTATTATGAATTATAGAATTTATGTTAGAGATTATAAATGTGAATCTATTGCTCTGCACTATTGCCTCATTTAGTCATCACATAACATAATCCAGATTCTTGTCTGTAAGGTACTTCCTTCCCAGGGAACTTTGCAACAGCCAGAAAATGCAGTTTGTTCATAGAGAGCAGAAAACCAGATCCACGCTATCCTGGCAGGAAGAAATGTCCCAAAATGCTCTCTATAACATTCTCACCCCATAAACCCAAAGCCACGAAATTCTTAATTCCATAATAACATACCTCCACATCCCAGTGGCATCAACCACAGCAGCTGATAAACACAAATGTTTGCTAGTTCCCACTGAAATCAGTTGGGTTTATATGATCAAAATTAGGCAGATATATCAAGTGCTTTCATATATCAGGTCAGACAGTATCATATGGGGACCCACAGAATAATTTAGGTGAACTGGATGGAACAATAGGAAAGAGGTTAAAAAAAATCACATATACTAAGCAAATACAAGCAAACCAAAAAAGCACTTCTCCTCCAGATCATAAATAGCTTGGGAATTGCTTTTTAGTATTTGTGCTGTATTTTAATTTCTATTGTTCTTTGAAATCAGTACATCGCTGTGAGGATCCTGACACAAATAATTACCCTTCCCAACATTATCTATGCTGTGTATACACAAAAACAGACGAGTAGTATTTTATAGATCAACAAAAGGAGGGATAAGCATCCTATGTTATTAGAATTGCCTAAAAAATGGTACTTAACATCATTTACCTGTGAGCATACCAGCGTCAGTAAGCTCAGTACTGGTGATGGGTACAGTGGGACCATCCGCTTCATACGCTTTCAAAATGTACTTCTCAATTACACCTATGACCCCAGCTGGTTTGTCCCAGGTGACCTCAATGCTGTAACCATTTATACTGTGAACTCTTGAGGGAGTTGGCACATTTTGTGGAACTGTAGAAGGATAAAATAGAAAATAGAGAAAATGGCAGTTCTAAGGAGACTATTGCCCCTATTCTTCACTTTTAATGGCTGCAGTAAATCAGACTCAACCATTAGCATAAATACAATTTATTAGAGTTGTAACTTTTCAGCATTGATTTAATATGACTGCACATCTTGAGCTATTCAGTTTAAGCTATATTTCAAAACCATCAAAACTCCATCTACATAACATTCCTTCTTGTCTTGTTGCAATTTTCCAAAAACAGTACATGTATCAAACATATTTAAGCATCACTCACAAAGAGAGGAGGTGGATTGTATGTAGCTAACAAGCACAGGCATTATAATAATACAACTGAATGAAGCAAGGCAGTACTGCAGCAGAGAAGAGTTTGATATTTATCAGTTGCGTATCTAAGCCACAGAATGCCACAACTATGAAATGTTTCTAAAAATCTCCATTCTCTTTTAAAGAAGTCCTTCAAAAAATTAAAGCTCTTCCATTTATTTTCCACATACATATTTTATTTCCTCAATGTCATGCACCTTTCTTAGGACAAAGCAGAGATTTTTAAGACCTTTTTGCAGAATCCATTGCTTCTGATAATTCCATATTACAAAAGGATAAAAAAAAAAAACAAAACAAAACAAAACAAAAAAAAAAAAAAAAAAAAAAAAAAAAAGAAAAAGGAAAATTTAAATGTTTTAATGAACTGGAAAACCAAGATCATAAATGCATAGAGTTGCTAATAAAAAGAAATCAATCTATTTCCTATAACCTTTAACTATTTCTTGGATATTACTATGCCAAGTAAAGGTCTGGTCAGTAACAGCTTCATCACAGATGACTGCACAAGGGACACAAAGGAAAGACCCAAGGAACACCATGGCAGGATGATGGATGATGAGTTTGCTGTAGATGCATGTGGACTCCCTCGCCCTGCTGATGATCACTTGCTTTTCACACCATCAAATAGCCCATTTTTTGGTAATTTTACTGTTTAGTTTCATTAAATATTAATGCAACCTTTTTTTTTATAAGAAGGGTACCAGCATGGAAAGTACAAAAATACCTGGAAGTGGTGATTCTTCTGTAAAGAATGTGATACTCTGAGAAAGCTCCTATTACTACAGCAATATTGATTTCATTAGTTATGAAGTGTATCACAGGGTGAGGTAAGGTACTGTACAACAGATGGTCTTCTCATAAGGGATACAACAAAACCAACTCAAAAATAATTAAATAGCGCAATTATTGTCCAACCCCAGGGAACATGGACTGCTCAGTGCTGTGGTCAGCTTGCAAACATAAATTTGTGGCAAACCTTACAGTTGTCAGACAGTTGACATGAAAATATGCATATATTTTGTCCCTTCTGGGTGGCACACAAAGTATAAGAATGTATAAGAATGCATCTGCAAGTCCAATATTTATGCACTTATCACATAATTTTTTAAGGTGATACATTGGATGATTTACATCAAAAGAATGCTCTGCACTGGCAGAATGCATTTGGCCTTCAATTTCAAGAAGAGGGAAAGTTAGTTAAGTAAAATACACAGAACTGTAAACCTTCAAAATCTTACTGGCTTGATAAAGTTTGCAAAAGCACTTAACAGAAAAGTTTTTAAAATTTTCTCCAGAAGACATATGAAAAATTTGATCTTTAAGATACCGTCTTCTTACTCTGAAACCTTCTGCACAAGCCATGTGCTTCTGTTCTAGTAAATAATGCCACAGTTTCACACACAATCTATGGACTACTTGTAAAAAGAATCCTCATTCAGCAGCACTGAGTAGCACACCCATGTGTGGGTCATTTTAAAAAAACGATTTTCACAAGACCACCTATATGGCCTCTTCTTTTCCACAGTTTGTGCCTGCTTTCCCAGTATCACCTTCCTCTACACCAGATTTTGTAGCACTAAGTTACATGTAGGATAGATTGCTTACTCCAGCCTACTTATGCAACATGACATTAGATGTGCACACATGAACACAAATAGATGGTAGCTCTTCCTCAGTTAATGCAGTTCCTTTAATGCAGGAATTAATGCAGTAATCCTTTACCGTCCTTAATTATATAATCTAATAAATATTTGGAAAATACCTTGAGTTATGAGAAGAAAATACTTGCCTGAACACTTTAAAACTGATGGCTGTAATCTGGTATCTGTTTGAAGCATTAAGCAGTTTCACCCCCTCAGAAACACTATGCAAGGTTCACTAATCAAAATTGATTTGGTTGGATTATCTCCACAGAATCACAGAACAAGTCAGGTTGCAAGGGACCACAGTGGGTCATCTGGTCCAACCTCCCTGCTCAAGCAGGGTCATCCTAGAGCACAGGGCACGGGATTGTGTCCAAACAGTTCTTGAATACCTTCAACCTGACATTAAATAGCTTCTGGAAAATAAGAACGAGTAAACCTTAAAATTATATTTACCTGATTCTCTTGTTCGAACGTGGGTCCACAGACTAGATACTGATCCTCCTTCGTTTAAGGCAACCACCCTATAGAGGTATTCTTCAAAGTACATTGAGAAGGATAGAGGAGGGAAAAGATTAAAAAAAATACTGAACACAGTAATACATTAGTAAAGAATGGAACGAAAATGATGTATTTTATTTAAGGAACCAATGCACTACCTGTAAATGGTTGTAGAGCACTCTCATAAACACTCTGCTCTTTTCCTCGGTACACAAGGATGGAGTCATTTCCCCTGCAGTTAACAGCACTGTCAGTTGATAGGCATCCGTCCAGATTGACTCTGACAGCACTGCTGGACACAGATGCCAAGTTAACGACAGCACCTCGTGTAAATTTAACATCCTTCATGCAACCACCGAAACCTAGCAAACAGTAAGGGATTAGTACCACATAAAGAGCCTCAGTCATTAAGAAATACTTCTCTTCCTTTCAATTTTATATTTACAACATTAAAGACTGCAATGTGAATATGTTGACTTCCAACATGACATTCTGTCTCCACTTTCAAGACACCAAGCTGGTAAATTCCTGCCTTACTGATCTACACTTTCACTGCTAGCAATTCCATCCCACAAGGAAATACCTTTCTGTTCCCACTTTCATCACTTCTCATTTTGAAATTATTACCATGAAAGTGATTCTCTGACTTTTAAAAACAGCTTTCTGCTGCTTGCTACTGTTTTGTTAAATATACATATTTTCTCAAACTAAAAAGATTAAAATTACAATTAACTTCAGGAGATCAGATGGTGGCATATCAGTTTTGTCTAACAGCGACATAACTCATAACATGCTGTTTATAAACATACTCCAGAAACAATCCCAAACTACTTGTTTATGATAAAACAATTAAGAAGCTTCATTTTATATTTATTTCTATATATCCATATATTTTTGTGTATGTGTGACATTCCTATTGAAATTACAAATATGTTAAATCAGTTACTTGAAGTTACAACACAACTACAAAATTCAGAATGCAGTTGTTAAACCTGTTATATTTACTAATAATTAATAAATCGATATGAAATGGGTCTCAAATCTGAGTAGTGGTTAGTGCTTAACACAAAACCAAAGTAAACAGTAACCATTACTGAAGACTTCAATTCATTTAAGAATCAACTTTGTGAATTAAAAATCCACCTCTCACAAATCAGTGCTTCTCTTTAGCTTTGTGAAATCTAGAGTATTTATATCTTGTTTATATCTTATGTGCTTTTATTGCATTTATTACTGCAAGATGACAGCTCAGAGGAGCATTTGTCCTTAGCCACCTGAACTGAGAATCTAATGTCCATACACAGTTCATGCAAAAAGGGGTATTGAAGGTGGACATCCATTTTGAATCATCCTCTGAAACGCCTTCTCTCCCTCCACAACACAGGGAATTTGGCCAAACTGCTCCTTAAAATGAATACATCCTAATTTAAGTCCAACTCCTAGTCCACATTGACTGGCTCAGTTTCGTAGTCTGTGACAGGGGAAAAAAATTAATCCCAGTCTGCCCAGGCATTCTAATCCTAACACAAAATGAAGTTGTTTGATTTGCAGTGAGATGCATTCTCTACAATTTATTTTAATACATCATTTTTAGTATCTTTTTAGCTACATTTATCAGTATTTGAAGATTTCTCACTGACATCAGCCAAGCAGTCTTGTCGATCCTCAAGTAGCTTCAGTATAAGTAAAGATAGTACAAATTTTCACAAATATTCCTGTCAGGTAGCTTCCATTTGAACCTCCCAAGAGGCCACGTGATGGGTCATGCAATGGCTCACAGAGTCCAGCTAAAATTTCTTAAAGTTGTAACTCACATAGAGGTGAGGCAGGAGGAGAATGATATTTATCACTTATTTGCTATGAGCAAAACAACATTCCTTTACTAAAAAATAAACTATCGAGCAGCCAATAGATTGAGAAAATATTTTCTAAGTATTTATTAAATGGGAAGATCTTTATATTCTATTATCTTACCACAGTAACATTTTAGTCCCAAATAAAAGTATGTTTCAAGATATAATATCTAATCTTGCTCACCTGAACCTACATTTAGGAGCACACATTTATCTTCAGATAATATGTATCTTCAGACACTCTAAATATAAATTCACAGCCACCAGCTTATTTTGTAGCGTGCTGAGGAGGTTTGGTGGGAAAGAAATCTTTATTGATGTGCCTTGATATGCACTTCAGACACTCATTTTATCTGTAATTTTGCCCTAGATTCTTTATTCACAGATCTCTTTGCTGCAGGAGTTGTGAATGCATCTACTCATGAGGCTACACCATCTGCTACGAGGCAACACTGACAGGGTATGACTGGCCAGCCCCTTTGGGCCATAAATATTATGCACACAGAACCTGAAGGAAGATTATATTATATGTGATACCTAGAGCTGGAAGAGTACTTAAAAAAATACTCTTGAACTATTTTATAGCCATGAAATCAAAAGGCTCCAATTCAGCTCACTTGAATGCACACTTTCGGTGTGAGTTCATGCATTTGAAGCCACTTACTGGATTCCCCACTAATCACCTACTGACTGATACACATTTGTCCGCAGTAGCTGAAAAAATACCCCATGACTGATGAACAGTTTCACAAGCAATGAAAAAACACACACAAACAGACAGTTTGGTAGACACTTTTCAACTAAGCTTCCTACAGTAGATCCTTTCCGTGGAGGCCATTAGTATCAGGATGCAAATAATCCTTCTCTCTTTTCCCCACAAATTAGACCTGTTCCACAACATAAGGGTCACAGATGTGATCGTCTTCCTTCCTTCTGATAATGAGGAAAACACCATGGTGATGGTAGCCAAAATCCAAGTTCAGGCATTTATACTTGCTTAGTTTTTTAGATCAGAATTAGTACTGCCTAAAAAAAAATAAACTCTCAGCCGCTCTTCCATGGGGCAGCATCCAGATTCACTACAGTGATTAAAGCTATGTTTACTGTCTCCCACTGGTTTTGTATTCCAGATCTGTGAGTGACACAAGTTGATCAAGTAAAACAGGTTTCTGTGAACTGGCAGTCTCTGATGAAGATCTGAGATCATCTGGTTGGGCATCTCACTTTACCGTTTCCTACACTCCAGATCCTCTCTTATAAGTCAGACTGCCTCAGATATCACAGGAAGAATTTTTATAGCATTACAAAAGGATCAGGTCTAGGTAAAGCTGGATAGGTAGGGATAACTGGTAAAGTCACAATGGGTGGGAGGAAAAATTCATATTACATGTTCATGAATTTAGACCATCAGCAGCAGAATGTCCATCCGGTGCATGACACCAGTTTTTGAAAACTTACGTTCCTCTTGGTATCACCTTACCTTGTTCTAATCCCAGTTCTCTATAAAAACTCTGAATGTCAGGTGGGATTCCTCCTATGTAGACAGGTGAGTTTACTTTCAGCTGCTGAACACGGGGCTCGAGCGCCTGCTCTCTCAGTTCATTCATAGTGGCTGAAATCATAGAGCCCTCCTTGCTCACGGTGACCTCATTCCACTTCCCATCACAGTAAGACAGTCCCAACCAGAGGTCCACTTGGGCAAAGACAACGCCAGTTCTTAAGAATATGTTTAATATTCCACTTTTCAGCTCAATCTATACATTTTATAACAGAAAAAAAAATATTTTGAAGGAGATATCAAACACACAACCAGAATAGAAAGTTATTTTAAAAAATATAATTAAGGGAGTTATGAATAAGATCAATGAAAAAGGAATATTTTATCTTCAGGTTAATGCTGTTTATATATAACTTGCTAAATACAGAGTATCAGTTAATTCAGAATGCAGGAAAATATATTTTGATTTTTTTGACAACTGACTTTGGCACTAATGTATCTAAAAAGAAAAGACAATGAACAAGAGTGTTTTGCTTTTTTTGAGAATGAGAAAACAGTACTTTATCTATCGATTCATTTTTTAGAGGAATGTAACAAGATAATAAGGAAATGAAATGTCAGACCTGATTAAGGTCTTTTTAATTGGCTGGTGAACTCAATTTCAAATTTTTCCAGCATACATTGATTCTTACATTCATGTATTTCATCGTCATTCTTCTAAATCTTGTAAGAAAATAATTGGGTTTGTATGCGTTTTTTGAGATTAATGTGCCAATTCTCTAATAGAAATACATTTTACTTAAATTTTCCACTGCAGAAGTTTCCAAACGCTTTACTGCAGGATTCTTTATCCTGACTCAAACACAAGTAAGCCGAGACTGTAAACTGTCACATATAGAACACTACGCACTTAGGGGATGAACTGGTGGTTGAAAAATATGAATATTTCACAAAAGGACATTACTGCTTCTATGCCAAAACCTTATTAAGTGAAATAAAAACTGCAGTTTTAATATAAATTCTTATCACTATTATTGACAAACTGACATATTTAGTTTACTGATAATATTAATATTACAGTGTTTGTAATTGGATCATATTTCCTTAACAGGAAATACAGGAAACACCCCAACTGATGAAAGAACTCTGTGTTTGAAGTGCCATGGGTAATGTGAGTCCTATTCCCCAGTTCACACTGACTCCTTGCTCCAGAGACAGAGGGATTTTCTTTATCTGTTCCTTTGGGACAACTTTTCCTGTTTCCATAAGTTCAGGCCCATTTACAGCTGAGGACTCCACACTAGAGGTGAAGGACTGATTATGGCACCAATGCTGATGAGAACAGCCAGAAAAAACATCCCATTGGACAAGTCACTGCTTTTCTTCACTGATGACAATTAATATGGAGCACACTGTGCTGGTGTGAAGAAAGCATTCCAGAGGCATTAGCACAGCAGCATGACAGCAAACCTGCCAGACCTGGAAGCCAGAGGGCATGGTGTCTGACCCAGGGTCACTACTCAGCACAACCCTCCTCCAATTTACTCATCTTGGCATAGTTTTAAAGCAGGCAGTGAATGATGCGTGTGCTTTTTGTGTTGACCTGGACTGACACTTGGAATGCCCGAGTGCAGTTAAAGATAGGGGACCACTGCTCAGTTTCAACCCTTCTGCATGGTGAAAATAGAAAAAAGGCTAAGTCCTGCATAGATCTGAGCACAGGTATCAAGCACAGGTTTATACAAACAACAGATAATTTTTTTGCCTCACACAGAATTCTGGGACCACTTTGAAAAAAAAATATTTTTAATCATTAAGATTTTGAATCTGTCCTTGGAAAATATATTATTACTTGAAACTAAAAATGCATGAAGATCATATTATTCTGCCAGGTATCTCAGTTCCCACCTCTCAACAGAACCAGGTCTTTGTATCAGAGCCCTAAACCTAAGCAGGTTTCAGTTTAATTCTTAAAAGCATGCTTGCTTTTCAGAATTTGGGTTACAGAATTTCATTAATGTCTTTCTCTGTGCACACAATTCTCATTTTCATCTACCTAAGCATGTAAGGTTGGAACTAGGAAAGCCAAAGCTTAGCCTAAATCTGGAAGATAAGAGCAGCAAGAAAGATTATTCCACAGTCCCACTAGCAGGTAGTGGTATCTCTCTGAGATTGATACACAGACCCACTCTGATTAAAAATGTAATTAATGACCTGGGCAGTAGGATGGGGTATACTCCCAGTGAGTTTGCAGTTGATAGCAAAGGGAGCTGACATTGGTATCCCAGACGTATAGATCAGCTTTGAAGAGCAGTACTGGGTCGAGATGGATAACAAACTGTACACTGACCACCAGTGCAGCCTCGAAATGATGAGGATGAACAATCACTGGGCTAGGGTAGAAGAAAGGTGGGCAGGGGTTCCAAGGAGATGATTCTTCCCCTCCAGTCATCATGTGTAAGTCCACATCTGGACTACTGTATCCAGTTGTGGACACTGGTAAATGAAAGACACTGCAGCACACCAGAGTGAATCCAGCGAAAGAACATCAAGCTGGTCAGTGGTTGGAGCATCTTGCATACAAGTTGAACCTGAAAGAACGGGGTTCGTCTAGTCTTAAAAACAAGTGGGAAGAGAACTTAACTGCTCCTCTTTCTTATGCAAGGATACACAGAAGACTGGCCCAGACTTTTCTCAGAGGCTCATTGTGAAAGGATGAGAGGCAAAAGACAAGTTGTAACAAGAACCAGTAAGAGATCAGGGCAGCTTTCTTTGGGTGTTTTTACTTTTTTATCCTATAATGAGGATGGCCAAAGATTGGATGAGGCTGTAGAATTTGGAAAGCTGTGGACTGTCTATCTGTAGAGAGATGCACACTACTCAAATAGAAAATGCCTCGAGCAACCTTATCAAACATAAGTTGTTCCTGCTTTTAGCAAAGATTTGGAATAAATTACTCCAAAAGGTCCTTTCAACTTAAATGATTTTGTGGTTCTTTATTGCACTTCTCTGCAGGAGCCAGTCCCTGCCTCAATCAATCTGCTTATAAACATGATTTTGAAGATGAAAGGAATATCCAGACATAACTCTGAGATAGGATAGTGGCTGCATTAGAGCCTGAATGACACTTTGCTGAACCTGCCATACAAAACAGTCTCAACCAATGTAGAACTAGAAGAGTGATTATGGCTTTAGCTCCTTTGAATTGCAAAGTCTTCCTGAAATTCAGAAATATTAGCAGAGACAAGCAACGGACTTCAAAAAATTTGTCAAGGACAGGCAGTCTTTGAGCCCTTTGAAAGAAAAAGTACATGACACTTCTGCTGATGTGCAGCCAATCATTCCAGTTCAAAATCTAGCCCTGTTCAGACCTGCCAGCCAGAGAGTAGAGGCCCAAACACAGACCCCTCAATAGCCTCCTCACAGTCAGTCACACTAGTGGAAAGGAAATGAGAATCTTTTCCTGACATCTAACAGAGAAATTACTGGTAACCAACAGGAATATCACCCTCACATATCTCATGTGATTACCAGTCACTGCTTTGCTAAATTTTCCGATTTAAGCTCTCAGAATTTCACATCCCTCCTTCGCTCCATCACAGGTAACACTTTCATCTTGCACACTTGTTATTTCACTTCATGCAGCTATTGAAAAGTGCTACTATTTGGAAAAAGTTCTTGCAGGACTTTTTTCTTAGTTGCAGCTTTGCAGAACCAAATCATCAGCTACAATGTCTCAGGAGCCAGTTACCGGTATTGCATAGAAATCTGATACTGCTTTTGCAGTTGTTGAAGTCATCAGCATCAAAATCAGTCATGCAAACTTTATCAGCAGTCGCAAAATGTTTTCATCACATCAAGTCATGAGGAATCACATGCCAGAGTGAGAGCTAGTGATTCATACTAGTATAGCTGGTCACAGTTTGCTTGTAATTATTATGCCTGGATCCAAAGATAATCAGATTGACCTCGCTGGCTTGAGTTAATTCTCAGGGCATGGGAGTCATGGAAGAAGTGACCTTTATGCACAGCACCTCTCCAGGACATCATTTTGTTCTTGGGCAGAAGACAAGAGTCTTTGGCTGTTTGGTAACAGCCCAGCCGTCTGGGTAGCTGTAGTCATTCCCAAATTATAAAGCTAATAAGAGAGCTGTGACCTATGCAAAGGGAAGGGTCAGGGAATACCTGGCACTCAGGATAAGCAGTATAGCTCATAATCTGTTCTGCTGTGCAAGTGTGTCCTGACCAAAGCTCCTAACAAAGACATCGTAGCTCATGCGCAACAAGCTACACCCCTCATTTTCACTTTCTATTAACCTCTTCCTGTGAGATCAACTGTACAGAAAAGCCTTCTGTCATCATTATCTATGTGCAAAACACAAAGCTGAGAGACTTGGAAAAGCATGCACAAACTCATCCTCTCTAAAATTCCTCATCTTAAGGCTATGAAGATGTTGAGGCCATGATTAAAGTGAGATAAAAGAAATTTACTTGACTTAGGACAATTGCTAAGAAAATTATCCAATTGTCAGAGCTGAAAATACTATAAATATAAAATTACCAAAAATCTGGAAGTTTAAAAAGAAAAGGAAATTAATTCGGCTAACTACTTGGTGCTTTTGACCCCACTTTCAATTTAGTAAGTCCCCTGTCTTCCTTAATAGTCAGAATCTATTTTCTCATATTTCTCTCAAGAGAGAGGGAACAAGACTCACCTACTACCAGAACCTCCAGAAGAACCCTGTGAATACTCTTCGCATCAATAGTGCCCCTGTGCCATGAATTACACACATACAACTCTTTTTTAGGGTGGGACAATAGCATACATGTAACATCTTATGGTATTAGCTTATGATCTTGGTCATTACTTGAGGGCAAAATTAAAGTAATGACTTTAATTAGCAAGACTTGCTATAGGAAGTGATGATAATTTTAAATTAAGGCTGCTTTAAAAACAAGCAGCAATCAGGTGTAGCAGAATTCAAAACCCAGGAAAAAATTATCTGCTGGAAAAGCCAGTAGTATAAAAAGTAAATATGGAGTAAGTTATAATTGACCTGAAAAGGAGAAAAATATATTTATATGGTTTAGGTCAGAAGTTTAAAAGAGAAGGCCCATTAGACATAATGCCACACAATAAAGCATGTTGTGACATGACAGCCATTAGCAAAACAGCTGCATAATAATAAATAAATAAATTAAATTCAATAAAAGTGCAGAAAGAGCAGATTGGGTCATAAAGAATAACAATGCTCTCAAAAATCTCTAAAAATAAATTATTGCTTCCTGGAACAACCGAAAAAATGCATTTTTTCCCATGCAATCCTCCATAATACCTATTAGTTGGTGCAAGTACTAACTATATTTGACCCACTAAACAGTGGTAACCACAGTCTAATTACACTCAAAATCCTTGGGAAAGAAAAGTATGAAAATCCAGGGCCACATAGCTAATAAAATAATTTGAAAAATTAAACCATACACATTAAAACTTAAATGAAATATTGGAATTATAGAACTACAAGTAGTTCTGAGCATAAACAGTCTTATTTAATGGACACCAAAAGGGAAGTTCAAAGACAGTACCTCATAAATTTGCCCAACACAGGATTTGTGCGGCTTCATCTATGGTGTTGGGAAAATGGTGACAGAGATGAGATGTCTAACTAATGGATGGAACTAACTAATTTCTATCTGTTTCAAATCAAAAGGGAAAAACAAAATTACAGATCAAAAAAAAAAACATATACATTAAAGAGAAAGCTGTATTAGGAGACCAGACAATTTCCATCACAACCTTTTTGATTTAAAATTTAATGGATTTTGGTTTTTTTATGAGAACTGGGAAAATGGGTAAACTCTATGCTTTCCTAGAAATGAAGTGAAAGCGTTTAATTCATGCCGTTTATTCTCTTTTCTGATCACTTCTAATCCAGTTAAGACCACAATTCTGCTTTTCATGTGTTGATATCTTTCTTATTTATGGCATAAATAACACTGGTAACTTAACACTTAGCATGTGTTCAAGTGTTTTTGCTCCATTATAATGTGCTGTGCAAAGCATTTCAAAACTAGTAAAACATGAAAATAACTTAAGTTTGAAATTTCTTTCAGTGTTAGTTTGGCTTTTATGGAAAAAACTTACAGATCATGTTTGAATATAGTTAAGCATATTTTTGAACTTACTGCAAGATAATCTGGGCCATCTTTATTGTAAACAAAGAAAAGCAATCCATTCAGCTGATCTGTTCTGAATTTGAATGAGATCTCAAATTCCAGACCACCACTGAAAACACCTGAATGCAGCTCCAGGAACCCTTGAAAGAAGGTGAACGCATGCATAAGTTAATCAAATAAATAAATAGGTTCAAGAAATCAAAACTAAAAATCTAAGCGACACTTTCTACTGTGACATAAAGAACTCAGGTTTGAATATTATAGTTTACAACTTTATCACTCAGCTTTGAGGACAGTTATCAACAATGTACTGCAAGAAACCAAATCAGTACAACATCCTATATTTTTACCTGCCTTTTCTTTTGTTAATACCTTATAGGCATCTATTACACTCTTACAAAAGCGAAAATTCCCCTTTCACACACACATCAAATCTGCCCATAGTTACAGCAGCTCTACCTGCAATTCCTCTTTCATCCAGCAGCCTTCTGTCAACCAAGAGACACAATTTTAAACCAACAAAAATAATCCCATACAGCTAAAGCTGCCTCAAAAAGCAGATCACTGCAATACTTCTAATACAATCACCTTCTCTATTTCAGGAACATATTTGGATAGACCAATAGCACAGCAAACTACCTCTGCCAAGAAAATGTGCTCCTTTTGAGAGTCCAATGGGGCATCCTTCCCAAACATGATAGACATTGTTATGTTCTTCAGCATTTTGCCAGTTCAAAGATTCCCAGTTTTCATTGGGAGTATGCACTTTTTTCAAAAATATGTCACTGAGACACCCCACAAATCCTTTCTGGACTATCCTCTTTATCCCTACAAAAAAAGGAAAATATTTTTTTAAGTCAATCATCTGCAACTAAACATAGAAATTAATTTATATATTTTAGACATGCAGTCCCCATCATATACGTTCATGTGCGCATAAAAAACCAGCCACCAATCACTTAATAAAGCTGTCCTCCAAGCTAAATCTGGATTTCTGAATTGATCTAATCACTAAAAACAGAAACTACTGTTATGTAGCTGAAAAATATTAAACTTTTTGAGATTTTGCATACAGGCACTTTCAAATTAACAGCATAAATCTACTCTATGAAGATCCAAAAAAGTTTTCTTAAACATAACGGTAATTCTGAAGAAAGGCATGCATGTGCTGAGTAGGAAGAAATAGTGTTGCAAAAGCTGAGGCAGAGAATTATATGTTTAGAAGCTTCATTGGGATGTTTTAGTTTCCTTGTTTGTATAAAATAAAAAACCCAAAACAATGATCCATGGCTGCTAATCCTTTTTTATTTACTGGGGGCAAAAATTTAAAGCAGGTTTTATGGGTGCCCTCCTCTTAAACAGTATTTTATAGTCAGTCTCATATTGAATATGTAGCTGTGGTTTTTGAGAGAGGCATCCTGGATTACTTAGTGAACCAATGTTTCAGAAGAACAGATGCATGTATTTCTGATTTTAGTGCAGTGAAAAAAAGAAGGAAAGAGAGTTGATCTCTAGGGTATCCCACATCAAGTTATCAACCAGATTTCATGTCAGAGGTGGAAACACAAACTCAATAAACAATTTGGCTTTCAGATTAATATGAAAAAACCCCAAAAATTCTGGATATGAATTCACTGAGAGCTGCTGATTGTATACTTGTGTAGACCGCCACCTTTGTCATCTGATGGCAGTTTATCCTCGGTATATATGTTAAGTCTATGTATGAAAACATATGTTTATTGATTCTTCGAGAAGCCAGATATGATCCAGCTCCACACAACTTCCATATTTGTAAAATACGGGTCTATTCATACACCTCTGAGCTCAATGCAACAACCTCTGAAGGATACAAAATCACACCAAAAAAGGCCAGTATGTTGTATCCCTGCATCAAATTGGGATGCATAACCATGTGCTTAAGCTAATAAAAAGAATTTACATGGGTATTTTGGAATGACTTCGGGAAGCTGTATGTAAAACTTATCCATAAGTTTCACACCTATACCAATCCTGTGCATAAAATTCAGTAAAATGTACACAGACCTCATAAGATGATTTAACGCCGATGAAATCAGCTATATAGACATTTCAGTCCATCCCAAAAGATCAAATTTATGCAACTGTACAGATTTATTTATCATACTTACCTTCATCCTTTCTTACAATAGTATAACCCTGTGGAAGTCCTCCAACAAAAACTCCTGTGTTCTCTCCGATAATGGTACTTCCACTAGTTGCTAAGGAAGAACCTGAACAAAACAGTTCTTTATTCACATATTCAATGCTTTCAACAGATTTTCAACTCAATATAAAATATTGGTATTTTATAAAGAGGCTAATGTGACACAATATCCTAAGACTTCCCTAATATATATCCAGAAAATAGTAACAGCTCTGTTTGACAACAGGTGATAAATACAATTATAGTTTCACAAGCACAAAAAGAAACTCAGCATTCAATTATCAAAGATTCACAGTGGACAGATCCCTTAGATGAACAGACAAAGCAGAGGTGACAAAACAGTCAGAAAACTGAGTGAATTTTTTTCTGTATGGGTAGACATAGGTAGTGAAAGAGCAAGTGAGCAATACCCTTAGTAATACCAAAGTGACTTAAATGAATTGATTACCTGTGTACTGCCCATCCACTGTGATGTTTCCCAGTGCTTGAATTCTTGTAGCAATTATTTGGTGCCAACTGTTATCATTATACACTTTTCCACCATCATTAGTTGGAGTAACTCCTACTGCAGATCCCTTTTTATTAACAGAATAATCTGATTTAGAATATTTTGAAGGTAACATTTAGAATAATATCTCACTCTTTTATGACAATTTATAGCATATAACATCTAAAAATAAAGACAGAAGTCCGATGTTTAACTTTCTTTGGACTGCTGAGTGATGTTTGGGACTTATTTAACTTTCTAAATTTAACCATTAAATTTAACCGTCTCAAATAATAAATGAAGGCACAAGGATCCAGTTCTATGTCTATTAAAAATAGAAAATCCTGTGTAGTTCCCTTGATAAAGACAAGGATGAAGCACAAATTATTGAGGGTCATGTCACTCAGATCTATTTTTTTTTCTTTATTTTATGTCTCTATTTAACTACTTCAAGGATTTCTGTGGCTGTGAAGTTTGATGGCCACGGTTCAATGTGCCATCCATGGAGAGCAGCTGCATATCAGGATTGTTAATTGCAGCACCTGTCCACATGAAGGGATCCCAAAAAGGGGTGCACATGTAGGACGGTAGATGCATGTTCTCTCCATGTCAACCCGGTATCAAAAGGACTAAAATTTCTAGATGAGTACCATACATTTATTGGGGGGAAAAAGGTCATACCAAGAGATACAGGAAAACGAAACAAAGCAAAAAAATCCTCAAAACAAAACAAAACCTCAAACAAAAACACCCAACCAAATAAACCAAATTAAACAAGAAAAACCCCCAAAGGTAGTTATTGAGGTTGTTTTTAGGGTACAAGGGATGTTTGTAAACATATATTTAAATTTATTGAGAATTTTTACCTGGTTTTAATAAAACAAAAACAAAAAATTATATGAAGGGATGAATTTAAGGATATCTATCATGAATACAGAAAAACCTTTTCTGAATTGCTGAATAAGAGTGTAATAGATGCAGTTACCAAACTAAATCTCAAGAATATAAAGAATTAAACAAAATATTACATAAACTACCATAATGATATAATAAAAATAAAATTAATATATTTCAAAAATTTTCTTGATATTTATATCCAAATAATCATCTAACTTCTTAATAATTCTCATAATATTGCCTCAGGACTTTATATCATTCTTGCACTATCTGTGAACTCAAAGTTACTCTGTTGAATTCATAAAACAAAATTGTCCTGTACAGCAGGCAACCACTGATAAAAAAACGTTTCTTTATATAGGTACTGTGCCATATTAAAGAATCTCAAGCACTGCAGTTACTTTATGGCTTCAAAAAACAATTTCCAAAAAGTACATAAAGGAAAAATTTGGTTCTTATAATCTGGGGGGGCAGCTTGTAACTTTGCAGCAGCAAGCCAGACAGTTCAACAGTTTTTTTCCAGATTTTCATATTCTTTTTGGTTCAAGGATCTTAGAATTACGCACATGGAGAAAAACCATTGATAGAAACAAACACGTATTTTAATTAATAATAAAACCCTCTTATTAAAAATTAGTATTCTGCCTTTTTTGATATTCATCCATTAGAAATTGCATTTTGGCACACAGATTTATGAACCCTGAATACATTTTACATTTGGAATTGGAGCCTATCACTGTGTGTGCTATGTATCAAAATATATATGTGATGTGCACATATGAACACAGATAAAGAAAAAATGATTTCCTGTGAATATTTACAGCACATTTCCAGCTCCATTCAGCCAACATCCTGGTACTGAGGAGGTCTGGAGAGCAGCACCTCTGCCCCATAATAAGAATACAAAGCTACACATCCTTACATACTAATGGCACTTTTTCATATACTATTTTTTATTGTCTTCCCTCCTATTTCAACATTTTAATATTTTACAAACACACACATTTCATTATCGTAGTTTAATAATTAAAACCAGAACTGGTGTCATGCCCAATTAATGTGCCCTGGTAGCATGCCCATTAGTTTTTCCATTAGTGAATTCAACAATACTAATGGGATTACTAGCATGGGATGCTAATTGGGCGTGACATAAGAAACTGGCTTACTTCTTAGCATACCCTTGCTAATGATGAAATTAATGAGCATTTTATTAAATGCTGTCTCATCAAAGTGTACTTAGTTAGCGTTAAAATTGTTACAAACGATGCTGCATTCTAAAGATCAGGTGCCAGAATAAGTGGTTCTTCATATTATGTTTGGCGACAGTCTAGAGCATTAACAGTTTTATACACCAGAAACCACACTTATCTGTAACCGATTCAACCTGGGACCACACAAGCATATGTGCTAACCTGTGCTTAGTTCTGGGGGGAGGGAAGGGAGAAGACAAAAAAAGACAGTGTTAAGAGTTCAGCATGTGCTGCACTGGAGAGGCCTCTTTACACTTTTTCCAGAACTACTGGAGTCACTCTGGGAGCACATTTAAACAGCCTGCTGCAAGACGGCTTGTCATGGATTTTGAAAATCACATATTTTGAAATCTGGATTATTTTGCTATGCCATACAATTAGTCTTAAGATTTGGTTGCTGTCAGTAATAACTGAGTAAATATGAACTCAGTTGTGTCATAGTGATACTAACATTGAAAATACAGAGAACCATCACAAATATGACTCTTCAGAGATACTGCCTCAGTTGCCAAAGCTTGAATGGAACACTTTTCCCAGTTAAGTTCTTTCAATGCCCAAACTCTACTACTAAGAAAGTGAACAAGTACTGAAGTTTTGCCAGTGCCAAGGAGGAAGGTCTAGTTGGGGCTCAGAGCCAGGTATTGTCCATCTTCCTTTTTTTTGTGTAATAACAGCTCACTTTCAGAGTGTACCTAATAATTTGGCATCTCCATGACAAGAGCAACCAACAAGGCAACACTCACAAGGAAAATATCTGGTATTCCTTCTTTCTGCTGTAGAATTTAGAAAATGGATCATCTTCTAAAATAGAAGAGCTGGATACCATTCCCTTCATCCTGTGAGAAGAATCTCAATACTTTCTCCTCAGACTGTCCTAATCACTTAGGAAAAAAGGTGCTCCACATTGGACTTATATTTCCACTATTACTGACTTCACTTGGTGTAAAATATTCAGTGCTTCCCTGGGAAAAAAAAAAGAAATTACCTGTAGCCACTGAAAGATAACCATAAATTTTGCTGGAGTTGATTGTGCAATTTAGGTGTAGATGTAAAGACATCATGAAAAGAAAAAAGATCCACAGACAGCTGAAGTGTTACAGGCACTCTGAGTTTAGAGGAAGATCTATGGAAAATTCTAATTATTCCAAAAAGACTAAAGAAGAAATCTGACTGCAAAAAAACCTCATGCTTCCTGGACCATGAGTAGAAACCTGCAAAGAGTGGCAATAAAACAATTAGGAAGGAAAAAAGAGCAGTTGCAGAGCACAAAAGGGAGACAAAAGGAATGGTCAGACAACAGGCAGATGAATGGTGGAGCACATGGAGCTCAGAGAAGTATGAATGGACACGAAGAAAAGGATTTGAAATTAACACTTAGCGAAGGAAGAAGCGAGGCTGCTGAAGGCTCCCCACTAGGAGGACTTGGCAGGACTATCCCCAGAGCAGACACAACAAAGAGAAAATGCACTGCTGATCATGAGCAAAGATTCAACCCAGCATCCTGAAAGGGACTAAGGGTACAAATAATTAACCTGCGACAGGTCACAGCTGGAAGGGAGCACAGAATATTGCACCACACTGCTACAGATAAAAAGGTGCAGAGACACAATTGTCATCAAAAAGAATGTCTGCAATTTCTCAGAGAAGAGCACAAAGGAAGGGTCATAAATGTTTACTGTATATGCCATGACTAAAATTAGAGACAACAGTGCCTATAACCTGGCTAAGACACCACATGATGTCAATAAGAAGTAATTAAAGCATGTGCACATTAATGCAGACTATGATGTACAAATGAGAGATGAAGAAACGCTGCTACAGTACAGGATACTTGACACTGTAGGATAGGAAGAGCAAATCATGGAAAAAGGAAAAAAGAAACAAACTATGACAAAAAGATAGAAACAAAGGTAACGACATTAAGGTAGCACAGCATACTATGCATACAGAGGACTAAAACTTTTTGATAACTGAATTTTCAGAGGTAAAAGATTTTGAAAAGGTTTCCAGACAAAATACTTTGATGTAGGCCACTGAACCCTACTTCTGAATCTGAGAATGTACAGGAATCTCTTCCACATTATTAATGAGAAATTAGAAAACATTAGCTTTCAATATAGTAAATCGACTGTTAAGACCTACACTGCTCCTGGAGGCCTTAAATGACAGCTTTTCTTTTTCTTTAAACAGCAATTGAAGCACTGAAGCAGCACCATAAGCTATTTTATAAGACGAAACACTACTGAAGTGATGATTCTAAAAATCAGCATGGAACAGAGTTGCCTGATTCAAATGAAACAGAAAGATAAACAAAGATACATTAATAAAAAAAAAAAATCTGTTAAAATCCAAGGCAGTAACTGTTGAAAACATTACATGAACTGAGAAGGTCTGAGGACTGAATATGACATCTGCTGGGGTTTTTTATAGTTAAAAGACAGGTAAAAAAGGGGGAGGGGAGGGGAATTAAAGCCCCAAAGCAGCCACTCTTCCATCTCTCCCCCTTCCCCAGATACAGATAGGTATCTTTATCCCAGATACAGATTCCCCAAACAAAAAAGTATCCTCCAGGGAATGATGTAAGCAAGCTGACATAAAGCTACTTTAGAAGAAGCAGATCTGCAAGAAGGTCTAGGAATACTATCTGAAGCATTAAAATGTCAGTTGAAAGACATCCACTAAATTAACCATCAAACAACAAAAATATCTAAATAAACCTCAGAAGACCTTGCAAAGGAAATATAACTTTCTTTTCAGTTAAAAGAAGGTATAGGTGTAAGAGAGAAAACAGAATTAGTCCCTATTAAAATGTGGATGAGGACAACATTGACAACATAAAGCTTGGTCCCAAAAACTGAAGTACACAATAAGATAAGATAAAGCCTGCGTGTAAGTGCAGCAGAATTAACAGAAATTAATATCTTGGGCTTAGAAGCAGATTTAATATTTTCTAGCATGGGGGTCACATGCAAACCAGCCTCTGTGCAGCACCTTGCTCCTTCTATATGTGTTCCAAAGCTTAAGGGGATTTTCACCACTGCAAAACACCTCCACATGGTCACGGGGTGACTGTGGCAGAGCTCAGGAGGCAAAGGTTAACAGTGGGTTAGAAAACCTGGTAAGTATTTACAGTTTCTTGCATATTTATGAAATACAAGTGAGGCTATAATGTTTTTTAATTCCATAAGGAGATCCAGTTTTGGGGTGCACAGAAAACACAAAATACCCAAACAGAAATGTAAGGCATGTGGCCTTATTTTTATTTTGTTGATACCTTCCTCATTATTTATGTTTTTGCATAATGGCAACATCCTGATCTCTATAGGAAAACACTTAGTCTCAAGATGGGAGGCTTAAAAGTAATTGACTAACATTATATAAACTTACTAACTAATTCAAAACTTAGTTATGCACAACTTTGAAATCTTGGTAGTTCAACTTGGAGTGATATTTAGTGGCACTGACAAAAACCCCAAGCCATATAAATGCAAAAAAAAAAAAAAAAGTCTTATATTGTGGCATACATGACAACAAAAAGAGCAAGGATTTAGTGTATCAGTTTTTCTCTCCTCAAAATCTCTAGTTACCTAAGGGTTCTGAGAAGCAAGTTAGTTTGTATCAATAAAATTTAAGAAACAAAAAAACCCAAACCAAAACAAACAAACAAACAAACAAACAAAAACCAAGGATAAGCATGTAAAAAGTACAAAAGTAAACGATGTAAGCTATTTTTATAGGATCCTGTCTTATGCTGTACCTGTGGATCAAAAAGAAAGTAAGGACGTCCACTCCTCAACTGCAGTGCAATGTACTCCTCCTGACTGCCAGGTGATGCAGAGAAAAAAATCAAACCATCAGGCTCCTGGGTTCTAAACTTCACTTTAATACCTGGTTAAAAAAAGCAAGTAGATGGTTAATGCCAAGAGTGATTCTTGTAGGTTATAACAATATTTATAAAAATAATGTCATCTCAAAAACTGCAGCAACAGTGCAAAGCAAAATCATGGAAGCTCTGTTCACCTAAAACCCTTGCTAGACATTGCAGGAGAAATTTTACTAATCCAGACTGAGGCACCCCTCGAGAGAAATTTCTGAGGGCCCTTATTCATCTCTGAAAAAAGGCATGTAATTGTGACTAATGCTGTTTAGTAACTTCTTTCTCTAAGAAAATGTAATTCAGACATTAGCATACTATTCTAATAGTTGATGTGTTACATGCAGATTTTCATTTAATATTGCTATAGGTAAAGCAGAAATGAGGTTTCTGCATGCAAGGATTTGTATGAAGAACAGTAGGGTTTTGGTTCCAAAAGATAGATGTATGTATATTTGTATATATGTGTTTGTATGTATATTTGTATATCTGTTCTTTTATAAACATTATATCTAAGTGCACAAAGAACACCTGGAAAAGGAGTAGTTTTCCAACAAAAATTGGAACTATCCAAAGGAGTAATGGATGAACTAAGCTTACTTAAGAACTTCCCAGATCATTACCAATAGTCCTCCATTTAGTTTTTGATAAAATCCTAGAGTGTATGGTAGAGTCATGCCTTTCCTGGACCAATTTTTTTGCAAAGGGAAATGAGAAGGCAATAATAGCAACACCTATCTATTCTATATACTTCCATGACATTTCAGTATAAGTTGCTTCTATAGAAAAAGGTAAGTTATTGAGTTTTACCCAACTCTATCAAACTATCCAGTATTTTCGTCATTTTATGTCAGGCAGAAAACAATATATGACAAAGTTTTTAATGTAGAGAGCACCTTTTTTTAAAAAAATATTAAAATCATAATTCTGACACACATTCATATTAGATTATGCTTGCTAATTACCTAGACCTGAAAGAAATATCCTTTGCCTTCTACCTAATCACATACAATGTTTTCATGTAAATCATGTGATGCAGTCACAGACACAAAACATTCCAAAGGCAATGAAAACAAGTCCTGCTATTAAAACACCTGCAAAAAGCAGTTGCACACAAGTAAACCCTGAATGTAAAAAAACCTCAACCAATAATGTCCCTAGTGAAGGAAAAGCATAGCTTTGCCTGGCTCAGAAATGAACGCTTGCAATACTGTGAGGTTCCAGGTACTTCCAGCTGCAGTATCTGCTGGAGAGGCTGAGACTGATGGCCACTAATCCCAGCAGTGGGGAGCACAGTTAATTTAACAAGCTGCCAGTATTTTTATGAAGCTGCCAAAAGACATTTCTGAAGACCAGAGGATCCCTCCTCACACCTAATTCAGAAGGACAAACACAAACAAAATAATTGAGTTTCTGCAAAAACACCATTCTTGTATAATATTGTGTTAGAAAATATAAATTAAATGGTTCATAGCAGTAAAATGGCAGTAATTACAGAAATTTTCCATTTTTATGCAGAAGCCTTCATTTTCTTTGGATATTGAGGAGTCCTGCTTGTAGAGCAGCTACAGCTTTTTAGAAATTATTGACAAGTCAAGAACCATTACTTTCTTCTAAATTCACTTGTCACCTATTAAAGAACTGAGAAAAAGACTCCATCCCTTTAAGTTCAAGGATCTTTGGAATTTCTCATAAGATAAGGAAGTTCAATATTAATAATTTCTCACATTTCTAGAAGTGACTATAAGAGAGAAACTGAATATTAAGACAACTTCTGCCTCATAGACAATATTTTCACTGCGTGATAAGAAACTTGTGAAATTAATATTTTTCACAAGAACATAGTAATTAATGCTGGACCTCATGGTCAACACAAAACATACCCATACGCCCATTCAGACTTGTAGCAACTACATGCATGCCATCTTTATTTCTTAGTGGCACAGAACACTGGAAACGAATTTAGTTCACTTGGACAGAGAAATCTTTCCTTCCAACACCTGAGAAGTTTCCCAGAACTTGAAAAGCACATTGTTTTACCATAAAAATTTTCCTTTTTTTTTTTTTATACCTAGGAGGAGGGTGAGACATTCTTCAAGTTTCCCAAAGACTCGTGTCTATCATTCCAGTATGCATGTCTAAAATCTTAATTTGGATGTTAAATATAACATAAAAATAGAAACATAAATAAAGTGGCGACATAACAATTACTTCTGTAATTTATCATATACAGAAACTGCATCTCAGCCACACTACTCATGCTACTAAATCTTGGATAGAAAACATGACCATCTGTGGGGCATAGTAGGAAGGTACTTTTAATCAACTGAATCTTGAATTGCAGCTCAAGAATTCACCTAACACGCCTGCTTGTGTGACACAAATGATTGTTCCACAAGAACTTGTTATTATTTCTGGGATAAAAACCAACAGCAAATTCTACTACAAATTAAACATTAATGTATGTCATTCAAGTAAATTCTTTAATTCCATTTCAAATTATAGTTGCAATTGCAGAAGCTGTCAGAATTCCTTTAATTATAAATAAAGAAATTTATTTAATTTCTGTAATTGAATTTCTTTAATTACAATGGCATCGTGGAAAATATAATATAAGCATTGTATATAGTGAACATAAAAGATGAAAAGAAGACTACAGAGTAATAAAAAGGACAAGTAAAATAAATTAGTAATTATTAGCATTAGTGTTTTCAAGTATCCCAAATTGTGTTAGGGCAGACTAACCTTCTGTCAGGATCTACATACTTTCAAATTATGCAAGAGTGGATTGGGACTGTATTTCTGTCCTAGTTTCAAAGATGGCACACCCAGGTTAGAATGGGAATGAGGCTGTGAAACATGACCAATGCAGGCATTTTCAAAGGCATTTAACTGAGATGCAACAACAGCATCTCAGTCACCCTGTGAGGAACACAGCTTTGAGAGACCCTTTCAGGAACAGTCTGATATTACAAGTGAAATTATATGATATTACCCCAATTTTTGATGTGCCAGAACACAGTTTTTTGTTCAATAACGAAAATGCATATGGTGGGATTTTTCTAACCCCTCTTTGCTTCCCTCATGTAAGTTCAGCAAGGCTCAGAACTTCAGCAGCATTTCAGGACCAGACTACCTGGATTCAGATTCTTCTAGCACATTTCAGTACAATTTACAAGACCAGCACAAAAATATTTGAGAGGCAGGAATGTGCTCTTGAGATACTGACTGCATTTCTGGAAAGTTTACAGAGCACATGGGATTATTTCGAGTCTAGAAGAAGCAGTTGGCAGTCAGCAGGAAAATAATAAATTAGAGCAGCTCCTAGATTAGCATAACATATACTAATAATTTATAATTATTACAGCAATAAAATTAATTTCTGACCAATGCAAAACCCCTTTTTCTCACGAAATAAAAAGTTTAAAATAGGTTTTATTTGAACAAGAAACCATTCACCCAGAATATAGAGGACAACAACTTGCTGTAACATATCTTTCCAAATTAACTGAATTGAATTTAGTTTTTCTAAAAAAAGAAAGGTTTTTAAAAAGTCAAAAACATTTCAAAATACAAAAATGTTTAGAGTCCTCAAAAATTGTCATTTGACTTTTTGGAGAAGAGTAGAGGGGAGAATGTAGGCAGGGAGGCAAGATAACTGAAATCATCTTTTGCAATAATAGCTGAGGAATTTCAGCAAAGTGACCTACTTAAAAATTAATATTGTCCCAATCATTCATCAAAAACACCTTTTTCTAAAACTAGATGTTCAGAGTTGAAAATAGCTAAAAAGTAGAAGTTATTATACTCTTTAATACAAAAAAATTATCTACAAATCTCAAAAGTCTCAAGACCCTTCACCAAAACTTACATATAACCAGACGAACAACTCTATCCAAAAGTGTTAAGAACAGTCAAATAAATGTATTTCCAACCTTGTCAGTGATTAGCAAGACTAGTTTTAGCTTAATTTTCATAAATACATCAAATCCCAACCTACATGCATAAGATTGATAGTAACAGGAATAATACCTTAGCATATTATGAACAATTCCCCTGTACACTTAAGAAGAAAAAAAATGGAAAAGAGAGTACATTACAATTGGAAAAATTAAAAAGAAGAAATCTGCCAAATACCTTGAAAATCACAAAGCAATTTCAGAAATGAATTTTGCATAATCTGTGAAGCACATCCATTTGCAGTGAATTTTTCCCAAATTTGCACAATTGTAGAAACATAATTTGCATTTCAATTCTACTTACATTGTTATGTGAAATGGTTTCAATAATTATATAATTGCACATTCCAATGAACAGAAAATTGTTGGCAAAGAAAGGGATCACTTTACGCTCACTGAGAGCCTTATTTGTGCATAATGCCAGATAACATGAATAGAAATTGTATATAAAGTTTTGACTACAGCATTAGACTCTTAGCAGTCCCTTCAGGATGACAAACCCTAAGTGTTTATTTAACATTAAGACTGCGTACAAATGCTCTTGCCTAATCAAAACACATTTTCCCATAGACATTATAAACCAAAATTTGTTTTTAACTGGGGAGGGGAGAGATAGTGATTAAAAATCTCAGTTGCTATATAACTCCATAGCATTTTGTTGCTATTCTCTCTGTAAGAGCAATACCTCATGTATTCACAATAGCTAAAATAGATTTAATTAACTTCTTTCATATGTAAGAAAACCCACCTGTAGGAAAAGAATTAGAAGGAAGCCTTAACAAAAATGAAGCTGTTTTCAAGAAGTTTCACTTAATGGATAGTGGAACTGGAAGAAAAGAACAAACTTAGAGGACACTTCCCTGGACATACTTATGAAGATCCTCTGCTGAACACAAGGACTTCTGCACACTCTGTGTTGGCCAATAGGTTCCTGGATTTCATTGAGAGAAGAAGACGGAAAGTCTTCTTCCCAAAGCTGTCCAAGACCTGTTGTTGTTTTTCATACAGGATCAAGCTTCATCTTTTACTGTTACCTTAATGTGTTTGAAAACATTTTCAAAGCTCAATCTCACTAACATCACACTAAGTAATTCCATTGATGAAGTAGATCCTCTTCACTTTTAAGCTGCTTTAGTTTTTTTTTATTAGAAATACAAAATATATACTTAAGACTCACATACACATGTATATATCATATGTACACTCACATACATCTTTGTGTAAACCCACATACAAAAAGTTCCCAAACTTTTTCCCAAACTGTAACTAGACCCCCTTTTCTTTAGTGACCACAGTAAAACTAAAGGAAGCTAAAAATCCATGGTTTCTAAATTAGACTGTACAAGGGCCCTGTATTTTAAAAAGTCTAACTTTATTCAGAATAACTCAACATGAAGAATTTTTTTAGGTATTCTTACTACATCAAACTGCCAAAAAGCTAAATCAAACTAAAATGTTGAGCAAGCATAAACACAGAGTATGGTGGGTGAATGAAAGGGGAAAACATGCAACACTTCTTGTGGAAACTAACTGTCAAGCAAAACCCCAAACCCTCCTGATGAGGTCTGAGTGCTTCTTTTACACTAAAATGACTAATTTGATACCTATTTTTCTTATTTTGCTTGATACCCCATTATACCCACTCCTGGTAAAACAAACAGGACATTTTAGCTTTAATCTTCTTACTACATAACCCAAATAACTTCAGTCATGTTTGCATTAATGCTGCATTAATCATGTTGTTGCGTATTAATGAGTTTTCAGGCTATGCTAATTACTGTCATAGATTCTGCAGCAGCCCATTAAATATACAAATTACAGAATTAAAGAGCCAGAGCTCTTCATGATTAATCTTTAAATGGAGAAAAACTAATGATGTCTGTACAAAGTTTCCCTCCACTTTTGGCTGACTGAGCCCAATGAACAATCAATTAGATTATTTGAAGACTAAGAATACTGATCATACTAAAAGATTTGTTATGCAGTTATTCTATGCAGAAGACACACATTTATAAGTTTCTATCAAATGCACTTCTGTAACATATTCCAGGCTTTAAGGTCTTCCAAAGTGTTGCATGGGGAAAAAACTTATGGATACTCCAATTCATTATTGCACACTCATAGGAATCTGCTGGTTCCGTATGAATACAGTTAATCAATCTTCTCCTTTAAGCAAGGACACAAGTCCTGCTACTTCCCAGTAGGAAAGATTTACAGCAAACCTTAGTGAAAAGAAAGCCAAGATAAGTTTAAAGTCATTTGATAAGATTTGATGTATTAGTAGCACTTTATCCCCTCACTAACAGTGATGCTTTGTCAGGAATAGTGCAATACCTAGTGGTTAAATCAAGAGATTCAGAATTAGGAGACCTTGGGCCTGTACTCAGCCAGTGACTGGGGTATGTCACCTGAGAGCCATCACTTAAACCACCTTTCCTCCACATTCCTTCATCCTGAAGAACAGTGGCAAATATAGCTTGAGTAAGGTTCTATAGTGTTTGAAAACGTCATTACTGTTTTGTCCTCCACAGCCTAACACATATATAAAATCAGCAAAATGCCCACAGGTATTCGGAAGAGTTACCTAGCGACTAGGCATTTTCTGACATTTTAGAGACACTAATACTTCCAAAAGAGGGGATTAGTTTAGTTTCCTCCAAGAACTGCATACTATGCAGAACATCACAAGACTTCCCTAAAGAGCAAATTCTCAGTCTGTAGTATGTTGCATATCAGTAGGTGCAGTTCAGAATTAACTGGTCATTCCAGATCTGTCTTATCACTTCTTTATATCATAAAAAAATAAATAAACCCTACTTTATACATTAAAGAATTTATATTTATATAAAATAATTCTTTAAGAGAAAACAAACTGCTCAGGGCAAGAGTGATTATGGCATGAAAACACTTTCATATGAAGTGAAAATCACTGCTTTACTGCAATTAGTGCAAAAGTAGAAGAATGTAATACAAACCTTTGAGACTGCTCAGGAAAGGCAGTTAGAGAGCAGAGAAGATTTCCAGCACACACTCAATACATAAACAAGACAATTTAAGGGAAGTAAAAAGAACACTTAAGGGAAGCAAAAAGGAAGAAGTTCAAAGCAAAAACGTGGCTTTTCACAGGTACTTCACAACTTTCTCTGTGAAAATAGAAACATAATTAGGACAATCTTCAAAATATTGGCACATGTTATCTAAGAATTTGGGAAGACCCAAAAACGACTGGTTAGTCTGCATACCTAGATTTATTTAAAAAAAAAAAAAAAAAAAATGAAGGCCTCAGAAAAACATATGAGAGATCAGGGTGAAGCCAGATATGAAGATGTAGGTGATGCCATTATCTGTGAGCATCCTCTGTCATTAGAGTCAACAGCCAGCTCTTTACACAGACTTTTAAGCAATACTATCATTAAAGAAATTAGTGACCTGCCTCGAATTCATTTATTAAGCAAGACGATGAACAGAATTCATAACTGTTTTGCACTATGTACAATGTGAAAGCATACAATGCCATCCAACCAGCATCACCTTCTCAAAGCATAGCTACCAGAGTAGAAATAAAGCTGTAATTTTAAAACTCACAGAATCAAATGCTGCTTGGTGTGAGGATCAGCTGCAAGTTAATTTCTGTGTTGCTCAATATTGAAGTGAAATTATGAGCAAAGAGGAAACATCAGTCCAAATTTTACTTAATGCTTTCTTTGATGTTGATGCCCAATAAGCAAAATCTGAGAAAATTTTACTCAGACATGACCTCTCTCAAACATTTTACATTATTTATCTTTATTTATTCATTTTTAAAGCCTAGAAAAGTTCAAAAGACTCTGATTTTGTTAGAAAAAGAAAGAAAATAGTTTCTAGGAATAGGAATCCTTTATGACCAATTTCATTAATTCAAAGGTTGATATTTAAAGGATGGAAACAGAGGCAAGCATTCATCTTCATTTTAACATAAATTCTACAGAAAGAACTGTATTCTGTTACCTGTATGTGAATTAGTGCATAAGAAAGGTCATCTTATGCAACAAGGGTAAGGTGGGAGAGGCTTCTAGGTGTTAATGCAAGCAAATCATAATTAGTAGAAATATGATGACAAGAAGAATCACTTCAAAGATTTACAACAGCACAATCTATAAAAGGTTAACATCACAGTGAAATCAGAAACAAGCTAGAGATCAGTAGTTGTAAATAGCACTTCAATTGTAAGCCTTTAGTTGGAATTTCCAGAAATGTAACACTGCATAGATAGTAATTTAACTGATCAAGGGAAAAGAGTTAGACTACAACTGAGTCAAATGCAAATACATCAAAATTAAAGCCAGTCTAATGATCTGAAACACAGCAAATTTAGACAACAGTGCACTAGCCAAGGCAGAACCCCATCACACAGCATCTCAGAAACTGAAAGCACAGTAACGTGGAAATCCTGCAGCAAATGAGGAGGATTAGACAGTGTACATGAGGAACATAAGAAGAATCACTAAAATAAGCTGATGAGTGTCTGGAGGAATACTAGAGGACAAAAATGGAAATGTAACAAGGAGGGAAAAAACCCCAAAAACCCCTTACAGACAGAAATACAATGCCACAGAGCAAACACTCAGCAAAAAAGTGTAGATTAAAGTTACAAACTCAGCAACAAATGCTACTCATGGTAGAACTGAACATTAACATATTCAAGTTAATGCAGCAATTTAAGGTAGAGCAGAAAACTGCAACCAAACTGCCAAATTAAGAATTAACTGAAAGGAATATATAATTTTTTCATCTAGTAGTATTTGCAGCAGTATTTCCTTTGAGGATTCTTCACATATTACCCTTTTCCAGAGGAAGCTGAGAAGTGGTTTTATTTGTAGGGACTAAGCTCAGAAAAGTATTGCAATAGAAAGATCAGGTGTAACTTTACGTATGGATATACAGGTAACTGCGAGGGTTCTCTCATTGCTTTCTAAGCTATTTACCATCTAATGGAACTACACCTTGAGCGTGCAGCAGGCTCTGCCTTGAAAGTGTTAATAATATTCCATTACATTTTGTTCTATTACTTGTGCCTCTGTACCCAGGAACTGCACACTCTGTGAATTAAGTGCTTTATGAGGTTTGGCATGAAATATTCACTGAAAACATATCCAAACACTTTGTAGCAATTATGCAGAATATTTTACTTCAAATATGATCCAGAGCTACCAAAACACTGTCTGCAATGCCTCAGTTTCAGTGAAGCACAGCCCTTACAGATCAGAACAGAATAGATGAAGTTCAGTCCAAGCTCTCCCATGCTGGATATGTAGATGATGGCACTCTTCACTTAAGGATTCAGACACTAGGTGAAAAGAGTTTATTCAAAATGTAGTCTTGGAACATGAGAGCAAGGTATATCTGCTCCTTTTTAGTGTAAACTCCTTTTTATTCTAGTGTTAGGGCTTTGCCTAGACTACTAGTCTCTATCAGCAGTTAATTACGTCCTTAATATGAATTTCAGAATAGACCAGAGTCTGTATCTACTCAATCAGGAAAAAGACCTAGTGACTTCAGTTAGAAACCTACCTGAGGCAGAGTTTATTTTACATTTGCTTTCAACTGTTTGAATTCATGAGAGGAATGCAAAATAAATTCTAAAGCAGAAGACTGCTAAAATGTAACCTACACAAAAAATAAGAGATGCAGGTTTCAAAGTTGTAATGAAATTCAAGTCTCAAAAGCAGGAAATTCTGCTGAAGAAGGATAACATGCAGGATATGCAAGGGAAGCTGCAGCTGAAGGAAGTGAGAAAAGAAAAAGCGCAAGGTATGCAATTTACCTTTCCTTTCACAGAATATTTCTTGTGGATCATTTAAGTCATTACCACTTCATGAAGCACCACTTCATAGTTGATTTTGTAGCATTTGTGGTTTTAGATTATTGTTTTTATCTTTACCTTGAATGATTTATGTCTACATCAGTGCCTGGTATGATTTTCAGTCTGTACTAACACAGTTCTGCTCACCTCCACACTCACCTTGGCCCAAATATTTGCGCAATTTTTTGCCCCACTGCTCTGCCCATCTCCTCTTTTCTTTGACCTGCTCTGCCCTCCTTTCTGCCCATTTCTGCCCTTCTGCTACATTATCTGTCCTTTGCTTTTGCCTTGTTTGTTTCTCCTTCTTCCCCATTCATCTCCCCCCACCTTTTCTTCTGTTGTGTCTGCCTAGCCCTGTCTGCCTTTCTTAGACCTTCTCCATCCTTTTTGACCTTCTCCATTAGCTGTAATCCTAAAAGACAGCCTTGGCCCTATTGTCTTTAAATGACCATGTCAAGGCAAGAAAGTCAACAGGACAAAGTCAACACACTGGGGCTGTTGCTGCAAAAGTTAACTACTATGCACTATCTAGAATATAAACAGAGGCAAGTGCTGCATGAGAAGCTAAGAAATCTAGCAATCTCCTCTTTAGCATTTATGTGATCTCTACTTACTCACCCTAAAGTTTCCCAGTGCTCAGAAGAAAGATTTTTCATTGATACAGCATTCACAATCCCTGGACTGAGTTTGAAAACAGAACTGGGGAGGGAGGGAAGAACCACCTGTAAGTAGTTCTTCAGCATTGGCTGCTGTTATCATTTCCTTTTCATTTGTTGGAAAGCCATGGCCCAATATACAGCCCAGTAATTGAACAGGGGATTTTATGTTATTTATCATATATTAAGATCATATTCACCAAATTCACCAACATCCTCTGCTCTGCCAAGATTCTATACAGAGTGTGCCATTGAAAACATGACCCAGTGCAGTAAGCCAGCTGTGGAGGTTGTGTCATCAATTTGTAGCCTGGCGTATTCCCAAGAACCAAACCCCTGCACTCACAGTAAGCACTAAACACATACAAAAGCATAAAACAGCACTAGCATGGCAATGAAATCACATTAATCTGTAGCTGAATATTCACACAGGATGAAATACTTTCGGAGTGATAAATTCAACTCAAACCCTCCCTCTGCTCTGGTTTTTAAGAAAGCACTTGGGTGGTGTGCAGTGGACATGGAAAAGCTCCTGTACTACATCCAGCAATCCAGCTAACCTGGGTAATACACTTTGCAGGGGACAGATATAACCAGGTACTCTGTCCTGTGTGCAGTCACCTACCTGGAAAACCAGGATGGAACACAATAATGCTGGCAGTAATGGAACACAGAGCTAACACCTACCTTCTTCCTACCCAGCTGGTGGAGATGCTCCACAGAGGATTTGAGCTGAGATTTTCACCACGTGTCCAGATGCAAATAAAAGCCAAGCGGTGCACATGACAGCACCAGCAGTGATATCTGTTGGTGTTTCAGTGTTTTTCCATGAGTAGTAAGGAGTTCATGGTTTTCTCATGGCTCTGATCAATACTTAAGGAAATTAAGTTAATCACTAAATCCTGAACTACACTCGTTGGTACACACCATAAGGCAGACTACTGTCAACTTTTTTCCTAATACAAAACAGACATGTAAAGATTTAAAATTCAACTGATAATATTGATCTAAACAAAAAGAGATCGGGCCAATAATGAAAATACTTTCTTTTAATTTCTTCACATAGCATGATGTCATTTAACTTCCATATATTATGAAATTTTCAGGCAGGTATTGATTGAACCTATGTCATCTTTTCAGAATTTTTAATTCCTTAAGGGATTCTTGAATTAAAGACCTCTTTGCTGTAGACTGCCTCTTTGTTGACTTTTACATTATTACTTAAAACTTGAGTGAGTACAGAATACACGACTAATTCAGAATTATAGCAATAAGGAAATTTCTCCTCTTCTGCAAAACTCACTGATAATTTTTTCTTTCTTCTTTCTCTCCCTTTTTCTCAAAATATGAGACTTACTGCAACAGAAATAAATCATTATTGATTACATTACTGTAACAGATTAAATTAAAAAGGAGCATGAGACTTTATATACTTTTGTTTCCAGTGTGATCATTTTTGTATCTTTACCACTTGCAATGCCTCATAGAAAGACACAAATATTATCAAAGAAAAGGAACAATCTTTTCTCATGTGTTGTAAAAAGTCACCTTTTTTTTCTGTCCCTTGTGCTGCCTGAGGATTCAGATGACACTAGCTTGATTAACTCACTGATTATTTTTAAGTTTTGCTTGTGATCCTAGAGCAGTGTAAGGGAAATGGGAAAAAATACCTCATCCTTAACAACACAAACCCCCTTATTTATAGATTCTCTTTAAAGCACTAAATAAAAAGAATAATTAAACCAAACCACCTCTAAAAGGCTGAATTCTGCAACTGTAGTAGCAAGGCATGCCTAGCACAGAATGGCATAGCCACAGAGGAGGCAAAGGCTCCAAAAGAGCATGTGTGTCTCGGCTGTGTCAGACCAGGGCTTCCAGCCAGGGGAACTGGGGTAATCCATACCCCAAACTGGGGGTAATCCACACCCCAAACCCCAAGCTGGAAAAAGGCTGCACTGGACTGGCAAGGGTGCAGCCTTACAGCCAGCTCAGCCCTGTCCCACAGGAAGAGCTCTGTGGAGAGGCGGCTTGGGATCTGTTAACGCATTTCCTCCCAAAACATGCAGTAGTGATCCCGAGGCTCTTGGGTGTAGAAAGATTTCAGGAGAACTGGGCATTTCCATCTTAAAGCAGTCTTGAACCCTGGCCGTTTCTCAGGCTGGCTGCAGCTGGTGGTCACTTTGCAATTCTGCAGGAGTACTGTGCTGCCCTGATTTCCACCTCTGACATTTCCCTGGACCTTTCCCACCTATGTGAAAGGCAGAAGGTCTGGCATAAAACCAATTATGCAGTCTTTGCTTCACCCAGGATTCCCATTCAACTTGTTTTTCCCTTAGTGCATGCAATTCGGTGGCATAACCAAGTTTACACAGAACAACCCTAATTTTTTGTGAAAATTAATGAAGCTAATGTGACAATTTAACATGACTTTGGAATAAGCAGCTTGAATTGGCGCATTTTAATCACTGAACTGGAACAATTTGGGAGAGAAAAAATATAAAACAGATGAAAGAAATATTAAAGAATACTAAAGGAGGAAAATAAACTGGAGAACCACCTAATTTTGAAAGCTGGAATGCAGAGGCAGTGCTTTTATAACAAACTTCATCTTTTAAAAATAATGAACAAAGCCTTCAAAAAAATAATAATTAAATGTACAAATCTTTTGTAAAGGAACTCACTCTGAGTAGGGCCAAAACTTCTGTGGAAAGGATTACTTTCATCCCAAGATAAAACTCTCTCTTCTTTCAACAAGTCTTCTCAATGGTAGACATTCTCAAAAACACTAACTGAACATAACCTCTGTGAATCTTCTCAACAAGATATCACCCTGGTTCAACAATTCACTCCATAATTTGTTTCTGGAACAAAAGATATTACCTGGGATGGTTGCACCTCAGTCTAGCCTTCGTTTTGTTCATCCCATTATGAGGGCTGACGGAAATAAAGACTGTAATTCATGTAAATAGATTCCCCCTCCTCCCTCCCTGTCTCTGCAGCAAGTCACTGAACAACTCGAAAATGCATAAAATAAACTCCTCCGAGGGCTAAAACTCCACTACACCAAAATTCCCATTATTTACTACAGAAGGGAATGCATTCTGTTTCTGGTAACCCCTCTACTGGTGAAGTTTTGGTTTTAGTAGATCAAGAAACTTTTCAAATAAAACAGAATAAAAGAGCATTTTTAATCACCAAGACTGAAAAAAAAAAATTAAAGAAAAAAACTACATATAAAAATGTGATATTATTTATTACTGAACTGTTTTTTTTTCTTTACTCAGGAGAATACCTGAGGACACATCCCACTCCAAGTATCAGTTTTTATATCTCTAACCACCCTAGAATAACACTAATTAAAATTTAGGCATATAAGCATGATCAGGACAAAGAATTTTAAGCAGACAGGCTTAGATATAAAGTATTAGGCAAAAACCAGATTATTTCTTCTTTTTTTTCCTCCCTGAGGTAGATAGCATGTTCTTTTCTTAACTCTGCAAGAATACCATTCTGTATAGCACCAAAGAGTGCCATCAGTATAAATAACAGTGACACTCTGAATTAAAGAACAAAACAGCAAGGTATTTTTGCAGTTTGCCATCTTTTTCAGTATTGGAAAATAATTTACACTACATCTACTTTCTTGACCAGCATTGCATAGATTTCATAGGACAGCAGAGGAAGATAAATAAAAAATATCTCAAAAAGTAATAGGCATGACCCCCAACAGCCTAGTTTTACCCAGTGAAAATCTGTTTTTCTAATAAATAAAATACCCAAAGCACTCTATAAGAATATGGCAAACGAAAAGAAAGATTTCTTTTACAATAGCGATAATAAGTACGTCATCAGTTGCAGAAAGCACTGGAAGAATTTTGAATCATATAATGGCTTGGGTTGGAAGGGACTTTTTAAGGTCACCCTGTCAAACCCTGCCTGCAATCATCTGAAGCAGGGACGTCTTCAACTAGATCGGGTTGCTCAAAGCCTCGTCCAAACTGACCCTCAATGTTTCCAGAGATGAGGCATCCACAGCATCCCTGGGCAATCTGTGTGAGTGTTTTCCCAGCCTCATTGTAAACAACTTCCTTACAAATAATCTAAATCGACCCTCTTTTAGTAAAAAACATTACCCTTTGTTAGACTACTATAGACTACTAAGGAAAAGTGGAGTTGCATAGCAGAAAATGCAGAAATCTTGAGTTAGTGCAGCCAACACACTTTTCAGGGGATAGCCTTGTTTTATAATCTAAATCATAATCAGATAGAGAGCAAATAATCACTTCTTAGCAAGATAAAGATAGGACTTTAACAGCAGCACATGTAACAGGTTAGTTTAATAAATAGGATGGTGCAAAACCATAGAGTACTACATAAGTAATGATCAGTGTTTAAAATCAATGCTCTTGCAAATTGAAGCCAATGCAAAGGGGCTAACACCAGGGTAAGGTGATCCGGATGATGTATTTTGGATCTGCTGAAATAAATCCATTTATAGGAGCATTTGCAGGATGACTAAGTTAAAAGAGCACTGCAACAGTCAGGCCTGGCTAAGGGAACGCCTCCTCCTACTGTCAATATTTCAAACTGATAAAGAGCTGACCAAGTGCAATCAGCGCCGTGATGAATAAAAGAAAGCTTGGGACCATTAACATTAATGGGACTTGCGTGACTAAATGCTCATATATTGTTCTGAAAATTCACCTGATGGACCAAGAGACTTTTCCTCTTTGCTCATGCTTCCCCTTTTTCCTGCAGACTGTATATGATCAGTTTAAAAATATACTGCAACATAGTATAACCATCTAAAATAACTTCATATTATTAATATCCCATGAGTCAAACAAAAAGGAAAAAAAAAAAAGAACTACCAACCACACTCTGACTACCTGGAAAACTTGAGAAAATAAAAATTTCAGCTTTATACACACAGATAAAATTGGCTGATCTAATATCTTTGGGCAGAGTGCCTTATCCTTGGGGCACAATGACAAAGACTCTGGTACCTGCCATCTACAATGCATATTAGGGAATGGTGAATAATCTGGCACTTCATGAAACCTGGTTGAACTTTTTTTGGAAGACAGAAATTCAGACTAGCAAGTATAGTTCCTAAGATTATTTAGAACCAGGATATGACTTCGTTCAATATTTTTATTTTGAAACATGGCAATTTGGGTTTTATCATCAGTATTAACTACCTATCATATAACCAGTGCTGTACCAAAAGCAAGTGACATCTTTTATCTGAACCCCCTCCAGAAATCTGAAAAACACCATGTAGTAAAATGGGGAACCAAGGGAGCGCCTATAGGGTGAGGGTTGTTTAGAAGAACATACTGTTTCATACTGGTATTTATATATAGCATAACTGGGCAGAATGAAATAGTATTTTGTTCATTTATAGCTATTTAATACAAAAAGCTTTTTAAAAGAATCTGATATGAGATTTACAGCTGTGTGAAGCACCAAGTGTGAAGTCATTGCTATAAAAGAAATATTTAAAGCTTTTCTATTGTCTTTCAGCTTTGGCAGAGTATTCCCCAAGAATATGGAACAGCATAGAGAAACAATCTTGAGCAGGACAAAAAATTCTCATGATGGGCAGGGAGAGACCTCTTTCTGGCAGGTTCCCCAGGAAAAAAAATAATAAAAGAACCTTAGTAGCAGCACAAAATACCAGTAAATGTCCTTTATTACTTCAACATTTATCACAGTTCCAAGGAATTTAACTTTTTTTTTTCCAGAGAGGAGAAAAATCCCTATAATTTCACCCAACATAAAATTATCTGTCCCACTACTGAGTCATTTTTATTTTTAGTTCTTAGCCATGCTAGCAGACAGGGATTATATTTACTTTAGTATGCACATTATTTTAAAATCAAATTCTCTATTGGAATATGCTGCTACAAATTTAGAGATAAAAGATTCACACATGTGTATCTGTCACTCCACTGTGAACACCTGCAGTCCTAAAATGGGATCATGAATGACTTACAGTAAAATTTTCAAGCCTGCTGATCAGCCCCAACTTTCACTCACCATCTCATTTAGCCTTTGACCAACAGGCTGAAGAGAACAGTCTATGCGACTGAACAACAATGCTGGGATAAGCCAACTGCAGTACTGCCTGCTTGCACCACTAAAACTATTAGTAAATTGAAACAATATAAAAATATAGAATGCTGACAGAAGAATTTTGACATTACAAAGAAACAATGGTTCCTAAAACCAAAATAAAGCAAGTAGGAAAGAATAAGGTATACAAACTAAGAAAAAATTATATCAAAATAACAATTTAAAGGATTTAGAGATAATGAAATCACAAAATATGGTGACTGGGAAGAACATTGCTGTGCTTAATTATCAGTTCTACTGTATCATCAACTTCTTCATGAGCAGAGTTCAAAACACCAAGTTCCAGCCACTTCAGCACAGGTTGGGAGAGGCAGCAGCTTGCAAAAACCTGCCTGCTCCCACCTGTGACCAGGAAGGAGACTGTGCCACTGCTTTTCAGAAATGCACCTGGGCACAACTCTCACCTTCATGATCTTAAGCAAGAAAAAGTTGTGGTATTTTAGCTTACATACCAAAAACAAAACAAAACAAAACAAAAACAAAACCAAAAAAAAGGGGGGGCAGGGGGAAGGGGGAAAAAAAGAAAAACTGGAGAATGCAGCAGTTTTATTTACACTCTCTGCAACAAGCACATCGTCCCATTTGCTCGGCTCACTACACGGACTCTCCATAGAATATTAGGTCAAATGTAAGGTCCCAATATTAATCTTCATGGCCATCCATGGAAGTGGTTCAAGATATCTCAAGAGTGCCCTTTTCATTATGTTGGTGACCTCTCTGAACAACTGCTGTTAGTTTCAAGGCTCAGCAGAGCAAGACTGAACTGCCTCTGCAAGAAGGATGGAACTCGTTAGAGGAGCAAATCAAAAATTATCAAAAATTTCACATATTTCTGAAGATAGTTTGAGCCCAGACCTAGTCAGGCTTTCCCAAGTCATATATATAAACACAAGAGAGGAGACCAAAAAAAAGTAAATTTGTCTAGAGAAGAATGTTAAACAAGAGGTAAAAAAGAAGGGAGTAAATGAGGAATGAGGAAAAAAAAAAGTGAAAAAGTCAGCTGAATATGTTTTGGAGATACTCAGGTACCACTTGCAAACTATGATTAAGGTACAATACCTCAATTATTTTTTACCTAACACATTGACATGGATACTGGCTAAAAATTTTTCACTAAATGCGCATATTGCTTTTAAAAAAAAAAAAGATTTTCAGATTTTTTTCCATTCACAAATGGATGGAAGAACAGAAGTTTGCAACTCTGAATTCACAGTATAAGGCAGAACTAAATAAACAACCAATGAACTAAACCTTCCTCTCAAAAAAGTTCAATGGGGGCAGCAAATTTAAAAAAAAAAAAGCAAATGCCATACTTTCCTAAGAAAAACTATTCTAAAAGGATTATCTACTTTATATTTAAAAAAATAAAATCAGGTTGCTGACCTAAACTTAGTTATAGCTCAAAAAAATTGCATGGGTTGTATAAAATAAGCTATTTCCAATTTCTAAGGAAGAATTTTGAAGTCAAATTTTTGGATTTCCAAATTTTTTTACCTTTGGATGAAATATGTTTATAGAATTCTAAATTCTGCATATTTTAAAACCAAATAACTGTAGTAATATCCAAGATAGTTAAGGCCAGTCTAGATAGCAATAGTTAGTGATTACCAGATCAAAGGCCTTACTTAAATCAATAAAGGTACCTCCTGTACATTGATTACCATCCAACACTATAAAAATATAATTGCTTACCTTGAGAGGAGCAGTGCAAATGAAATGAAAAGGTCATTATAGGTCAATAATTATTTAAATTAAACTTACATCTTCCTTCGTCTGATGGAGCAACTCTAGCACGCACCGAAATGGTGGTGATTTACCAGTTTAAATAGACATATTAACATGTCAGCAAAGGGCTTAGCAGTAATTGGGTCAGCAATTTTAAGCAGTCAAGGTTCCAGGTTGTCAGCTTCTCCATTTATGCTTCCAATTAATCTTAAGGTATTATAGATCTTAAGTCAGTAAGCACAGATCTAACTACTTTAGATCAAATCTCACTTTGGGTATACACAGAGATAGATGATAGTTACTTTTTTTGATCCTTCTACAACAAATACCAGTATATAATTCTCTAGAATAGCTTTGAATAATAAAAAAAAGAAATGCAACAATTTGCTATCAAGATTGCAAATTCTCCAGTAATTAATTTTATGACATTTCTGTCACTATATTAAATGATCCTTAGACCAGAAGAGTACTACTTGGCAGGTTTGTGTTTCCATTCTCTTGGTTATGCTAACAGTTGCTTTCTGGATTCTCAGTTACCTTACTGCACAATAACTTTGCTATTACTCTCTCAGTATAATTCTTGATAGACAATTCTGGGTTTTTAAATTTGTTTCTAAAAGTAAGAAAAAGAAATCTTTTCTAACCGTATTTGCTTCATGCCAACTACTTTTTCCAGAATTACTCTGAAGAATTAATTTATACCACTTTCATAATTTAAAAAAATGGTAATATTTTTTATTCCTTCCTTCTATGGATCAGACATGAGTTTCTTAGAGAGTGGTTACCTCAAAGTAAAAAAAAAAAAAAAAAAAAAAAAGAAGTCTAAATTCATCAATGTCGGGAAACTGCTCTTTGTAGGATGCTTATCTAGAGGATGATGATAAAAGTCTCAAAGAAAAATTACATTTGCATGGAGACTTTGCATCTTAGAAATTTAGGAGCTAAAAAGATTCTTGCATGAAATTCATCCTGGACACCAAATCCTGGTCGTTCACTAAACAGTAGAAAGGACGGGAAAGGGTCTTTTTCTTGTCCTCGTAATTTTCTGCCACTTTGTGGCAGGCAATATAAAAAAAAAAAAAGGAAGACAACATTTGGAACACTGAAGGAAGACAATCAAGGAGATTACAATGGTAAAACCAGGAGGGAAAAAGAAAGAGTGGAAGAGGGAGAACCAAGAAACAAATCATAGTTAGTGCAGAAACCATGGGAAAATAATTGAAAAGCAAAAGAAATCAAAAAAAGGGAGAGGAGAGTAAATAGAAACAGAGGAGAGCCTATAGCCACTAATAAGAGCTCGTCTTATAAATCCAATTGAAATACATGTTGTTGTAAACACAACACACTGGAAAAGCATTCACTCTATCCTTCACATACAGATGTTCATCTAGTGCAGCAGCCAATGGCCCAAATAGTTCAGATCTGAGATTTTATGAATATTAAAGATTTCTACCCATTGACAGATGTATTTATCAGCAATGCTCCAAATGATGGATATGTGTGGGACTCTCCTATCACACTGGAATCTTTTTAATTACTGTTCAGAATAACTATTTAGGCCACATTACATAGATAAAAGTAAACACTCAAAAATTAGGTAATGCAAAACCAAAACTGTCTGCAAGAAATTAATGCATACCCAAATAGAGGATGAATAACGATATAGTCTACAATTATACAAACACACATTTCCCACAAGATATCTGCCTCAAGGATTTTATGATGTTCAGCAACTAAAACAGAATTCATGTAGCAAATAAGGATTTTGTGCAAAGAAGCCTGTCTTTTTTGATGTAGTCCTCTGTGGATGTTTAATGAAAGAGGAAGGGGAGTCTAAAAAATGAACGGACTGTTTCACAGCTAACACAGATCAATGTCACTCTGGAGAAATCTGTCCCCACCTCTGCCACAAAGTTCTTATGCAATGTGAGGTAAACCACTTAAGTCAAACTTTTCAGAGATATTCACTTGCTATGCACTCCACATTTTCTTGAGTGCTTGCATTTAAACACCCCATGGAGATGTGTGGAAGTGCTAAGTGCTCCAAATTGAAATGGGGTTGGTGGAAACGCTACTTAAAACACACCAACTACTCTGAAAACTTAGGTCCTATCTCTGTAAAACTCAAAATTAGTATGATTTTTTTTTTTACACAAAGTCTCTATTCATAAAACAAAGTAACGTATGTGTTGTAAAAATGTATATCAATGATTGCAAAGTACTCTGGTACTCCAGTGAAAATAGCATAGGAAAAAAATTAAGTCTGCTTACACTTAAGAATAGACATGTACAGTAAAATAGACAGAAAGTCATATACAAAACAGAGAAAGGATTTTCAAAAGGCAACAGCTGGTCCATACCACACACAGAACCCATGGAAAGATAGTTTCTAATCAGCTGGTTATATGCCATCATAACATATAAACGTAACACAGCTGAATGAAGTTCAAGCTGCTTATTTAACTCCATTTCTTAAGCTCTAGGTGCTTAATTTTGCAAACTAATTTTTCCCATATGTACTAGTGCAGACAGCTTTTTTTCTTCCTCCAAATTACCACAGTCTAATCCTGAATGATAGTTTTGCCATAATGGAATTATTCACTCTATGATCTGATTGATTTTAGACCTTAAATACTGAATCTTAACACACGTAAATTTTTAATCCTTTAATTTCTCCATTCTGCCAGTAATTGATAAGGACAGTCATACTTAGACAAGGTCTTAATTTAATCGCCCTGAAAATCAATTAGAAGGTGAAAAGCTTCTTTATATTATTATTATGAAAATTTCCTGATCAAATTCACAATGCAATCATAATCAATGCATGACATCTCACACACTTTAGTCAATACATAATTCAGTAGTTACATCTTCACCCTTTAAAAACAATATGGGAAGGAATTTGTATCTCAAAAGCAGAAATAATTTAAAGGCTCAGTATTAGTCAAACACAATGTCTGAAGTCATTGGACTAAATAGCCCATTATAGACATAACTTAAATAAGGGCTAGGCATATACCAGAAAGTATTAATTTCACTTCAGGTTTCTCTCCAGCGAATACAACGGTAATTGTCTCTTTCCTGCAACCTTGTTGAAAACTCTCCACAGAATCAGAAGGAAAATTTTGGCCCAATGTTAAGGAGGAGAGGTGAATTCATCAGCAAAAAAGATGAAACATTTTCTTCACCCTCATCTTCACCAGCACAAAAATCAAGTTTGATGCTCACCATCAGTAAAGAGAGAATTTGTATGTGAACTATTACAGGAGCTTGGTCTCTGCAAATTGACGGGATCTGAAAATATCCACTTGAGGGTGTTCCAAGAGCTTGTTAACATGGGTGCAAGGTCAGTCTCCACAATCTTCTAGAAGCTGTGGAGATCGAGGGAAATCCCAGAAGACTGGAGGAAGGCCAATGTCACTCCCATCCATGAGAAGGGCTTAAAGGATGACACAGGAAATTATAGGCCCATTACTCTTACTTTAGTCCCTGGCAAAGCTATGGAATGAACCTTCCTGGGAGGTGCCAGAAGTCAGAGGAAGCACAGGTGGGAAAAGTCGGCACAGACTCACCAAGGGCAAATAGGGAATGACTAACCTGACAGCATTCTATGACTCCTAGTAACTTCCTCAGGGGCAAGCAGTGGGTGCTGTCTACCTCAATTTCACCAAGGCTTTCTATACTATTTGCCACTGCCTACTCCTAGAGAACCTGATGTGTGATGGTCCAGGCAAGTGGTTTGGGCTGCCAGGCAGCACCCCAAGGAAGATGGTATTTAGCTCCTTTTCAAACTGGCAACCTGTCACAAGAGGGGTCACTCAGAGACCAATACTGAGCCTAAAGCTTTTTAGTATCTTCATAAATGATCTGAATGATGGGATGAAGCGTACTCTGATGAGATGTGATGATGACACCAAACTGAGTGGAACTGGACACTTTGGAAGGGAGAGCCACCCTGCAGGAAGACACGGATAGACTGAAAGAATGGGCTAACAAGAACCGTATAAAGTTCAATGAAGACAAATACAACATCTTGCATCTGGGAAAACAGAAACCAGCACAGGCAGGGATCTACCCAGCTGGGGAGCAGCTCTGTGGAAAAGGACCTCGGCATCTTTGGGACAAGCAACTCAATATGAGTGGAGACTGTGAGGCTGTGGCAAACAAAGCCAAGAGGATGCTGGATTGCATAAATAAGAACACCTCCAGCAGAGATTAAGTCATTATCCTGCTCTACTCAGTGCTTGTCAAGGCCACACCTGGAACAGTGTGTTCAGTTTTGGTTTCCACTGTGCAAAAAAGATGTGGGTAGGCTGGAGAGAATCCAGAGAAGGGCCACAAAGATGATCAAAGGATTTGGTAGCCTGTTAAATAAGGAAAGACAGAAAATTCAGCCTTGAGAAAAGTAGGATCAAGAGAGACCTTATCACCATATTCCAGTATTTAAAGCGTGGCTACAAGGGAGACGGAGATTCCCGTTTTACAGAGTCTTTTACCTGGAAAAGACAAGGAGTAATGGGCATAAGTTACTCCTGGGGAGAATCCCACTGGACACAAGACAAAAAATTTCACAATGAACCATCCACTGGAATAATGTTTCCAAGGAGTGGTGGATTCCCCAGCCCTGGACACTTAAGATTCAGCTGCAGAGTGCTGGGCCATCTTGTCTAGATTATGCTTTTGCCAAGAAAGGTTGGACGAAACAATCTTTTTCTTTTTGGCTATTATTTCTCATTAAATCCCTCTCTGAAAAAGTACTTTGGGTTATAAGTTTGTTACACCAGCACGTAAGAATCTCACAAAAATCTTATAATGTACTGAAGTACTGGTACCTGTAGTTGTTCTAGCAAATGAAAACCATTAGAACTAGACACTTTTCTTTCACATATCTCTGCACCATCAGGTATTTGAGTCTGAGAATTTCCAGAAGCATTCATACATTCACTCCAAAAGGTGACCATCCACTGAACTATTCATTTTGTGCTCAAATCTGCTTCAAATTCTTCCTTTGATCTGCACTGTTTGCTTTAACTGAAGTGAAATCAGTCACCATGTAGCACAAAGTACATGGATCTCTAGCATGCTAAGCTTCCAAGAGATGCTTGGTACCTTCCACTCTCTCCTTTATTATTATTTTTTTTAATTAAATAAACATCATGCCTTGGTGCAGTTTCTATTTTATAGCTTTTTCATTGCTATTTTCAGCAACTTTAATTTCCTAAATCTCCTTCAACAAGTCCCTCCATTTTGCACCTCTTCTTAGCCGTGCACAGGTACAAAAGGCATCCCAGAAGATGTCATGCCTGAAGCAAAACAGCACTTTCATAACTGTTTCTTCTGCTAATTCTTAGGCTTGACACCTGCAGAGAGAATGCCTACTACATTCCAAAATAGTGAATCGTGTTTGCACAGAATTAGTGAAAGCCCAACTAGAATTGTGACAAAAGAGGAAGAACTGCTCTTTTAAAAAGTACAGTCATCTTGTGTGTTTGTGATAATCAAAAGACCCAATTCTGTAACTGATTTTTTTGCACAGACAGATTAAACTAGGATCCGGTCTAGGAAAGGGTCTTTCCACTGGCAGGTTGATATAATAATAGGAAACCTCCTGCTTTTACAACTTTCATTGTACAACACTACTGTGTTCTCTAAAAGTTACCATGCACAAGCAGAAAAAAAACTGGTTTCAACCATGCAGTGCAGAATGCACTGGCAAAAATCCACTTTGGCACTAAAGCCAAGAAGATGCAGAAAAAAAAATATATACTGCCTTTGTATGCCCAAAGCTTGTGCTGCATAGCTGATCTGTTAAAGTACAAGAGGTAAATAAGAAAAATAATACACAAGGTGAGATTCTTTTTTTCTTATTCTTTTCTGTAGTGGCTACAATTGAAAAAAAAAAAAAGAAAAAGGAAGAAAAAACAGCTACTTCATACCAATAGAAAGTATGTCGGTGCCTAAAAAACCAGCTCATCTTAGTGAAAATATTACCCCTGAAACAGTAGCAAGGTCAGCATCAGCTTGGCTTATTTGTTGCCCAAATCCCTGTTGTGCATGTTCAAAAATGTTTCAAGTTGTTTTGTTCATAAAGCAGCAGAGTTCACTTTGTTGTGCTGGATCACTCCTTTTTCTCTATATGCAGCTCCTCTCTCACTCCCTATCTTTAGGCTTCTTGGGATTCAAAAGGAAGAAAGGAAGGAACGTGTTTTTCAAGATGAAGCTCTGAATTCATTTTAAGTACTAAGATAAAATTCTACCTAAAATCTCTGTGCAAACAGTTCTCAGGCAGAAAAAAGGATGGTTCTCTTTCTTTCTGAAGCCAGCCACTTGACGGTGATATAGAAGATCTTTATCTTTCTTCCACAGAAGATGAAGATGTGGGTTCAAATCATTCTTTTGTGACGACAAGAGGAGAAAATATAAGAAGCTGGCATAAAAATTAAAAGCATTTCTAAGGACAAGTCCTGTGGCAACAACCTAGACAGAAAGGACACAACAAAATGCGAGTTCCCTAACAGCTTTTTAGTGTATGATTTAATGTTAAACTCAGAAAAATGATTGGCAATATTAAAAGTTCCCTGACAAAAATATGTTCTTCAAGTCCACAAAACAAAGGTGCTCTCTCTTTCTTTCTCTCAGAGTATCAAAAAACTTGGAGTAAGAATTTCTTTTGTAATAGTTTCTCCCTCAGAAAGTCTTGTTTACTTTCTTCAGTTCAGTGTAATGAAATAAAAAGGCTGATTCTTCAAAAGCTATGAAAGGAAAAAATGCCAGCAGAGTGACAAAGAATACACAAAGCCAGACTAAGCAAAAAGGTCAGATTTCTCCTCCTCCTCCTCTTCCTTTCTCTCCATCTTTTTGATATAAGGCTGAAACAAACAAATTTAACTGCATTTGCTGTAAAGTTGTGTTTATAGATTAGGGAATCCTTGCCATCAGTCTGGAGAAATAGATGGACCACAGGTGGACTATAAAAGTGAGTAAAAAACTGGCTAAGCAGCAGGACTCAAAGGCTTGTGACAAGTGGCACAAAGCCCAGTGGCCAGCATTTACAACAAACTGGTACTGGGACCAATTCTCTTTAACATTTCTATTCATTAAAATGGATCCCAGGCAATGGGATGGAGTGTGCTGTCAAAAAGTTTGGAGGCAATTAAAAAAAATAAAATGAAGAATTGCAGTGGATGTACTGCAATACAGAAAAACCTTAGCAGGCTAGAGAAATGGCCTGCCAGAAACCTTGTGAAATCCAGAAGAGGTCAATGCAAGTCCTACAGTGCAGTTTTGAGTACTCTGGCATTAACAAAAAAAAAAAAAAAAACAAAAAAAAACCAACCAACCAACCAAACAAACAAACAAACAAACAAACCCCACCACATGCCATTCAACAAGAGGCTGAGACAATAGGGTTTGTTTAGTCTTTTGTTTAGTCTTAAGCATGGAGGAAATTACTGCCTTCTTCAATCACCTCCCCAAAGGAACTAAAGAAGATGAAGCCACACTTTTCTGGACCTCTACAGTAACATAACAAAAGACAATGGACACGAGTTCATATTCAGAAAATTTTGTATAGATATAAGGGAGAAAATTAAACCAAAAGATGGGCCAAACTGGGAACTGGAACAATATTTGGAAACATACTTAGCTACTTATAAAGAGAAAACTCAAGTAGACAAAGGCTTAAACAGGTCTAGCAGGACTCAATATGAGTAGAAAGACCAGATGATTTCTCTTTAACACTAAATTATTACATTATTCTGAATTACTGATTAAAATTAATTTCTAACCATCTCAAATCATTAGTTGTATAAAGAAATGCTAGAAAATATCTAAAAAAAAATAAAATAGAAGCAAAACTTGTTCAAACCATGCAACCTTCCCTCTACACAGAAAATTGTCAGTCAGAAAAAAAAAAAGGTATCTCTTTCCTACTAAAAGTTATTTGGTGAAATGAACATCTTTCCCAGTTTCATTGGGTTAGTCTGAGTTTATAATAGGATATATGTTTGGAAAACATTCTTAGAGGTCACAAAAACAATCCACTTACTCCAAAGCAGAATCAATTTTACCCAGGTTATTCCTGACAAATGCTCATCTAACTGTTCTTCAAAATCTGCAGTGTCAGAGCTTTCATTTCTTTCTCACAACAATGAATTTGTTTGCTCAACTAGCCTGAATCTTTTAGAAAAAAAAGACAATCTGCCTTGCTGTATTTTAAGCTTATTATGAGTGCATTGCTGCTTTACTCACAGTAAACACAAAAAGTTCACTCTCTTCTTTTAAACTACATATTTTTATATATTTTAACATATATTATTGTGTCTCCTTTTAGTCTTCATTTCTCTAAACTACACCATTTTCTTTGGCCTCTTGTCCTACATTGTTTTAGGACCTCTAATCATGCTCATTTGCTTGGTGTTCAGTCATAATGCATCCCATAAAGTTCTGTTGGGATGCTGGAAAAGGCCTGTTTATTTGGCTCCACAAACTAATGAAAATATCTGCCCCTTTGACTAACTATCAAATGTTTGCTCAAGATCCTGTGGAGTGGAATTTGTTTTACGTTACTGCAAAGAGAGTTCACTGAGATGAAGAGATATGGGGAGATCCGACACCAAATGACCACAGCCATTCTCAGCACTTCTGCCCAGAACAAATGTAAACGACTCCTGTGCAGCGTTCCATGGCAAACCCACTAAGAAACATCATTACTGGAAAGATTCTATACTCTGAGAAATGTCTGTGTATCCGAGCCAGAATCTGGCAGTAAAAACACTAGCACAGATATAAATATTTTTTTAAGTACACATTTTTAGGGCCACTTTACAACACTAAAAATGTCATTGTAAAAAAAAAAGTTCTCCTTATAATGCTTAATATATTAACATCTTACCTCATACAGTTATTTTCTAATTATTACAGAGCTGAATAGGCATCATGTAGAGGTTAGCAAAGATTACCTAGTCCAGGCAAGACATACTTCTTTTTAAGTGTATTATCCTGTTTTAGAAAACTTGGAATCAAAGCAAGGCCGAACACAAAACTTTCATCAGAGCAGACTGCATTGTGATCAATATTACATGAATAATTTTCTTTTAAAACAAGTAGCATTCAAGAGGAATGACATTTGAACTCCAAATAAATTTATTTATTTATTTGTTTTATAGTTTATTATACAGGGTACACTCTGTATAAAATAGATTTTATTTCTCTTGATGACAAGAGAACCAGAAAGGCAAACACAACAGTGGTACTGCAGCATTCTGACTCCAGACCCACAGCCACAGCACAAAAGCTGGACCCATAAAATCAAACCACACAAAATAAATAATTTGTAAAATTACTCTAGCCAGTTCTAGAGGTCCTTTTAAGTATAAAGTCCCACATTAGGTAGAATCTGAAATTCAGCTCCCTATACATTAAATCACATCACTTTTTTGTCTCCTGGGGAAGACAGGAAAATAAGCACCTAAATATCCCAGTTTTCAGAGTGATGGGAGATGGATAAGTTGCTTAGGTAAAACAAGAACACTAACAGCTCTCCGTTGCCTTGTGGTATTTTGATGGCTACAAGAAATGCTGTTGTATCCAAGAACTTCAAGGAATGCAAGTACTTAAAATCAAGCCTTCATCATTTGGGAAATGATATTATACATGGCTAAAACACTTATTCACATTTTGAAGAGGTGAAAAGTTGCACGTGGACAGTTCCAGCAAAAAGAAAAAAGTCTTTTTACTTAATTTCCTCTCAATTAATGTGTACTCAGAACACATCTCCCTGTGCAGCTGGAGGCATTGTTACAGATGGGACAGTGCTTAGTGTAGCTAGTGCTTATTGAATAACCTTTTTTTTTTTTTTTTTTTTTTTGTAAAAGATGATTTTGGAAAATTTCCCAGAAAATACATCTGCCCCTATTACTTGCACCTTGGACTGTAAGACCAGCCAGGGAGGTAGTGAGGACAACTACATTTATTAGCAATGAATAAACTGATCAATCTTTTTCCAGATTAACAGTGGGAGATCCCAGACACACCGAGAAGTATCTGTCTGCTGACTGACACATACAAGCTGGCACACTTTTGTGTCAAAAATGTACACAGCTGCACGCACACTAAAGCTGTTCCATCCATAAAGCACAATTGCCAACTGCTTGTCTTCAGAAATGGGTAATAAGAGAGGGTCTCAACAACAAAACAACTGCAGAGTGCGGTTAAAGAATATTTTTCATCCCCTTAAGTGTATGTCTTTGTAAACTCTCCTGGATTTGCTATCATTTTCCCCTCCATCATGTTCTAGAAGAAGGACAGATGACCTACTTAGAAAAACACAGATTTATATTTCTCAAAATCTTTATTGAATTGCCAAACCTGAACTACACATTTTTAGGTACCAAACGTAAACTGATTTAATCTGATTGTCAGTCATTACTAGCAGATGTCTGGACAAATTGCTTAGTGTGTTTTAGTTCTAAGTTGTCTCCAAATACTCTGACTAATAGCTGGTAGAAGAGAAAGAACACAATCCAAAGCGATGAAAAATTATATTTATCCATACAGGGTTATCAGCCATCAGCTGCCAATATGAAGGGAGCTTTATTTTAATGTCTCCCAACCTGCCTGTCCAAACTCTCTCAAATCTTCTCAGCCATCACAATAAACTTTACTCAAGACATCAGTCTCAGCTTATGGAGCAGAACTAAACCCCAGAGTGAATTGAAACTTGGGTAGATTGGTGCTGGGCTTGCTTGGTTACAAATAGTCTCAACCGACAACAGAAGAAACATATCAAAGGGTGCTTTTCTAAATATACAGTAAAGCATGAAAACTGATGTCAGGAAAACCACTGGGCAATTTGGATGAGGAAAGGAGTCCAACAGCTGTTCCTACAGAATCCCACACAGAGACAGGTTGTGCCAGTCAACACAGTGTCAATATTTAACGAACACATTATCACTTTTTATTAATATTTATCTGTCAAGTAAGCACCTAGCTAGAAAAAAAATGTGAAGTCATCTTCAAAAAAAATTTTTTTTAAGTCAGATTCACTGAGTGATCATAGGGAGGCAAGAAGCTGTTTCAGTTTTAAACAAAACTTGAATTTGCACATACACACTTGCAAGTACCAAGTGCTCAAACATCCTTGCCAGAAATACCTGTGGTGACCCTGAAGACAAGGAATGTCATCTGAGTGCTCCTCAAAGCTCCAGTGTTCTTATTCATGTCAACAGTGCTGCACGGTTTTTGCGGCCCTTCTCTCTCTTAACAAACAAGGCTTAGTACCATGTTCAGTTTTGTCACTGCCACTGGTGCGGCCCTGGCACCATCAGTGTGCTAGTCAATGCCTGCTCTTACAGTTACCTAGATTCCTTCTGGATTTCCCCTTCCTGCTGTCATTCTCATGACCTTAAAGAAAAACATACACACACACACACACACACACACCCCTACCTCTCATACACTTTTTTTTTTTAAGTCTTCACCACTGCTGTTTTTTCTTCTAAACACTTATACTTCATGAACACAAAGATGCAAGATTTCACTTACAGACTGCTACAACATCTCAAACATGCAATCAGGTTCATTATCGCAAAAAACATACTGTCTATATCTTCACTTTATCCCAGAAGTCAAGACAACAAATGATGAGAATCAGAAATAGGACATAGGTCTGCTTCAATCTGAAAACCTCCTGGTTCCAAAGTAAAGTAACTAATCAAGGAAAAAGAGAGAACACTCAAAGGCCCAGAAACAGCCAGGCCCATAATTCTGTCAGAGGGGCAGGCTTTTTCCTTTCCTTAACAAAACAAGCAGGATCACAACACAAATGTTCTGCACCTGGAAGACAGAATTTTTTGAGAAGTTATGCAGCCCCAGAAAACCTCAGAAAGGTACCAAATAAAAAACAACTTAGCACTCACAGCAAATTAATTACAAAGTTTTGATCCCAGGAGAATAAATAAAATCTTATATTTACAACTCAGAAACAAGTCAAATATGCAGCAACATTCACTGTCATATACACCTCTCTGTCCAAACATGAGGTAATAAAAATCCCACATGTCCAATGATGTCCACAGGCTTTTTAAGTGAGAATCAAAATAGCGCATACATCACTAATCATTACATTACTTTAATAAATTAGACTCTACCTGCTTTAACATAGAAGTTTTACAGAACATGATACCAAATAGTAAAACAAATGCAGACTACCATTAGTATATTTTCTAAGTAATTGAAACTCATTTACCTGTAAAGTAGGTATTGGTGGGGAGAGTGGAACTTGCAAATCTGTAATACCCATTTCCTGGGAAACGAACCCCTTTTGTTACTTCTATATTCATTGTAGCTAAAGATGAATCCATCCTTTCCACCTGGTAGATGGGAGAAGGCCCATTAAGCTCTTCAGGTTCATCCCAAATTATCTTTACTGTTGTGCTGTTTATTCCTTTGACAAGAGGGGGACTAAGTTTTCTTGGAGCTATGGATAAAAAAAAGTTATCTAGGTATCATTGTCCATACAATTTGGGGAATTACTTATTGCACATAACATAATCTTTGCAAAACATCCTGTTTCATTTTCTGATCTTAAGAATATACACAGATATCCATAGAAGCTTAATTAGGACAGGAAAAAAAAACCTCAAAAATATTCTTATCTTTATGAGTAACTGACTTTCTGTTGCACAAGTAATACTTAGTTTCTTCAGGCTTTAGACAAATGTCTCTATAATTATATCTAAAATATTTTTGTTCATAGTCTTTGAGAATGTTAATCAACATTTTCATAAAAAGTATATTTGGATTCCTTCCTTCCATCACGGGCATCTCATGCCAAACTCCCTGAAAGTGTGTATCTGTATGACTTTCACAAGTGGATGTGAGCAAAAAACCAAAGGAGAATTTGAACAGTTATAACTCTTGTTACATCTCAGTATGGTACACAACAGCAGGGGTCTCTCGTCACTGGACTTATCCTCACCAAGAGGAACAGAACAGCTCTCTGTCCACAGTCCTGCAGGTGCATTTGGTTGTCCTCATGATGTGACACCAAACAGCAGCTTGTGTTCAGATAATTACTCACTTCAAGAAAACGACTCTCTCTAATTTTTCTCCAATTCTGGTGCATGCCAGGTCTCCAAACAAGACTGTTTCCACAAAGGTAGCAGCATAAGATAGCTTTATGTTTTAGGATGATACTCCTACCGTTAAACCCAATACTTTGATAGTCTTTTAAACACTCTGATAGCATTGGCTACTCTATAGCTGAGTTATTAAATAAACTTATTCCATTTTTTAATATAATACTGTACAGTAAGCCACTGGAGGGCAGCATGACCTGTTTGGATAATGATAAGATGGTCCTCCAGGTGGAAAGAAATGGACCGTCACTGAAACAATAGAAGACATCATCTGGAGAAGCATGAGAACACTTTGCTATGTACAGAATCTATATACATCTTATCTTGCTTTCCCCAATAAAGAGAAGGATTTAACAACAGGAACTTCATTTGTGTCCAGGAAGTGAAACACAATGACAACTTGTTAAAATTACTTGCTCACATAATGACACAGTAAAGAGCAATAAACGCCTTTCAAGAACAATAAAACTTAAATTGAAATATGGGCCTTCAAAATCTGACACATTACTTCACAGCCCAGCATTGTCCATAGCACGAGTCCTTTAGAGAAGAAGAGATTGCTTCATTTAAAATGAATTAATGACATCCTTTTAAACATTCCTGCATTTCCAAGACCATTAACATATTTTTCATTTTTTCCTATTTGCCAGTAGTATATTACTTCTTCCTTTTTTCTTTGTCCCCCACACCCCATAACTTGATAGATATTCTTCTTGGAGAAAGCAGGGAGTGGGAGAACTGGGAAACTGCCAAAGGCACTATGTGCTGTAAATTCCTGCTTAGGTATCATTTATGACTTCACAATCTAATTAGTATCTCACACGATGGTAGAAATTTACAATGTCAAAATTGAAGTAATGCAGTGTGAGGTCATAAGCTTCCCTGCATAAGTAGGGCACAGCACTAATGAATTGTGGTATTAATGCACAAGTTTAAATAGAAAACATGGCTTAACAATCAAAACTTCACCTCTGAGGGAACCCACCTACGTCAGCATTTTAAATGCGAACTGAAGAAGTTGAGCCCTCCAGTTCAGATTACTGATGGCAAAACAGAAATGCTAAAATTCATTATTTTTAAAATGCATACAGCTGACTTGCACCCAGGACAATAACTACATCTTCCTTTAAAGTCTAGTATTAATAAACGGCAGTTACTTGGACCATAATTATGGCATTTCTGATACCCAAACCTGAAGCTTTTATGGGGCTTATGCAATTAACTACTTAAATGCATCGTAACACTTGCTTCTCTGACAGGGAAGTATTGATTTTTTAATCATTTTCAAGTCTCCTCTAGCACAAATAAATGTACTACAGTTACAGTTAATGCACTGTGTACATGCATTAAACACTGGCATGACACAATTTATTATTTTGTGATATATGGAACACAAGACTATCCTTTCAGAAAGTAACATCCTTGCTATAGCACTAGTATTTAAACTACAGTCTCCTTGATGGCTGAGAATTCTTGTGCATCAAGACAGAAGCACACTGTACAGAATAGCTTACATAAGTATTTAAAAACAAAAAATAACACAAAAAACCCCACTGCACACAAAAACAGAAGGTCTTGAAACATATCTGTAGCACTAGCCCAGCAGGGTACTAAATGCTGAAATTAAAAATATTCAACGCTAAAAGATACAGTATATATTTTCCTAAAGGTGTCACTGTGGTACCTGTAGCTACTTTCAGAAAGATGAATTGAGTATATTTTTACCTATTTAATTTTTTTTAGTCACGTTCTGTTAAAACACATCTGTCAAAAATGAGCATAGCGCATTTTAGTCGATTCAAAGTCACATTTTTGTGTATTTTAATTATGTAGTTTTAATGTCTTGCTATATAATACATATTTAATATATTATAAGGCTAAAACAGTATTTAAAAGCCCATGATTGCTGCATACCATTGTGTAGCAGAGGGCACAGAAACGACCAATTAAGACAGATGGTCCATACAGCTTATGTTGAAGTCATATATCTAAATATAGATGTTGCTACACAGGTCATTACAAATAAGCCTTTCCCATGTGTTTATGCACACACATGTACACAAAAATGAAGTTGGTAAGTAAAGAGCAGTTAATTTTGTTTTGTTTGAAATAATATCATTTTAGTTTTAGGCTCGAAGACAGATGCCAGCATTTCACTCTGAACAGATGGTAATTCCATCTAATAGTGCATCTCTGTATTAGTAAGGTCTGTTGTGTATACAAACAGTAATAAACACTAGGTAAGGATCAAAATAAATTTTAATTGTTGACATTAAATTCTGGCAGCCATGGTTCTAAGGATACAATACTCCTTTCTCAAGTCTGTCAGGTTTACTAATACAACTGCTAAAGCTTTTCCATACTCTGCCAGATTCTTGTCCCAGGAATAACATATTTACACTGTGGCTAAATTTTACAGGCTTACATATGTTTGAGTAACTTCTGCTCAGCTTACTGCAGGTAGGTATTTGTGTACTCTTCCACCGAAAACCTCAAGTAGACACTAAATGGCTCAGGAAGGGTACAGCAATGAAAAGTATACAGTTTTTAACTGTTGTTAAGTTGAATCCTAAATGCATATGTACAAAATAAAAGAGAAAAAATGCCAAATTTGAGGAAAAAAAATTACAGAAAATATCTTTTTCTTTTCATATTGGAGTTTACCTTGCAGGTAAAATTGCACACCTCACTGTGGGTCATGCATTTCATTTTTGATTCCAGTAATTACTCCAGAAGACCCCGAGTTTGCCACTGCATTTCAGGTATGTTCTCTTTTTCTACACTTCACAATGATATCAGTCATTTCCACAGTAAATGAGTCAAGCAATAATACCTACATCTTCTGACAATATTTTGAGTTCTAAGAGCTTCTTTAGAGTCCATTTTAGAATTCTTCCCAAAAAAAAGGATAAAACCCACCCACAATGGACATCAAAAGAAAATTTAGTAACATGGATATGTTGCAATCATATTTTTAAAATAGGTGCAATCCACAGTATTTTTTAAAAAATCATGAAAAATATATTACTTCCACCATATGGGACAACCAACGACTCACCAACCGATTTAAGATGCAGCATATTGAGCTGACCATATGTTACAGTGCTGTTGAATGGCTGAGTGATTCATGCCCGTCACATTCTAGTATATCAATTAAAGCTCCTTGAAGTCTGCATGATTTGTGTCTCTGTTATTAAACCCTGCTAATTCATCCCACTTACACATCTGTTATAAATCTCTAGGAGTGCTGCATGATTCATGGCAATCTGTGAGCATGGTACAGCAAATTCTTCTCCTTGTAATTAACAGTAAATTGTTTTACTGCCATGCAATGAATTTTTCAGTTATATTGCAAATGAACTCCTAAATGCACAGTTCTTTCCTAAGAACTGACTTATATTATTAGGCAATTAAAAAGTATTGCTTTGAACCAAAAGCTTTTAATCAAGAGGAATGCAACTTAAACATTGCTTAAAAATGTTGCAAATTTGACAGAGAGAAAAAAGAACAAACTGAGCTGTTTTGAGCTATTTTATGACATAATATGTGGTTGGTAGGGGAGAAGAAACAAATAACTTTTAATTCCCTACTGATTCCCTGAAACTCAAAGAGCAGTTTAACTACAGCTTGAACACTTGGCAAGACAAGTTTGAGCAGATTCTATTTATCTCAGAAGTTACTTAAGTCATCTGTCATTACGAAATTTCTCAGATTACTTTACACTTTTCTAATTGTAAAACAGCGTCTTTATTCTTGGAATAAATAATTGGATAATTAGCCAAGCTGAATCATCAGAGGATTCCAGTGCTGCTCAAGTGTTCTTGTCAAAGGTGAAGCAAATTCATTTCAGCTTTGCCTCTGTAGCTTTCTGAAGAGGCTTTGATTTTTTTCCTGCTACATTCTTGGCAGCAGCCTCAAATTCATGAGTCCATACATCAAGTCAGTAGTTTAACAACAAATGAAATTAAATTCAAAGAAGGGAAACTAATTGAAGGACAGCAACAAAAGTGTTTGGTAATGTGCTTTTTAATATGGCATGCCACATTTGCATGATAATTTTTCCTTTTTAGCATGGAGCAGAAAGTGACTAGCTTAATGAGGGATTATTCAAGACAGGAATGAACAAAATGCATTCATAACTAAGAACAAAGATTGTATTATGAAACGGAAACAGGCAACTGCCGAGAAGTAACTGGATGATTGGTTTATGCATTATGAATAAAAAGGTAGAAAAATATTTATATTAGTATTCGCTAATGACTATATATACAAGATTGTTGTAATTAAAATTATAAATTAACATATTAAGAGTGCTTGTTTAATCACTTTGGGTCCTATTCACAATGAAGAGACTTACGTACATGCATGCAAAACAATCTGTGTTTCCAGGCCAGCAGCAAATGGCCCTCATATTTCTCTTCTGTAACAAAGGAAACTATACATTTCTTACTACCTGTTTAATGGGGATCGGTGATTTTAAAATTGAGGCAGTGCCTTTTGTAGAAAATCCATCTATGACAGACATAAACAAATGAGGCTTTTGAAAAGGGTCTGTAGTGCACCTTATTCATGAATGGAAAAAATGGAATAAAATGGACAAATTACTCAGATTAAAAGGGTAATCAAAAAGAAAATGACAAGGAATGTAAGACAGCCCAGAATTACCCCAGCAAACCCAGAGGCAACTCCAAAGCCACAAATACAACTGGTTGAGAAGTCTGCCAAGAGGCCAGATGCAGCTGGTGCTGGAAGAATATCTCCTACAAATAAGCTTCTGAACCCTGTAATTGCCATCAAAAGCAAAAGATCAGAAATACAGTGTGCTGGGGTAAATGGCAGCAATCACAAAGCAAATACTTCTCTATGTCTTAAAAAGTGCTTTTTAAACTAATTTAAAAAAAAATTAAGGGCAAAGGAAAGGCAAACTTAATTACAAGAAATAAGCTTAGTCACACAGCAGCTAATGAAACATAGCTGTATAGATTGTTTAAGGCAACCTTTGACTATATGATTTGAGATCAGTAGTGTAAGCAATTGTACTGGTCCAAGCATTCACATGGCTAATTTCATCCTGCTTAAATGACAGAAACTGATGGGAATAAAATGGCATTTCTCTGCCTCACCGAAAAATTTTGACAACAGGTATGTTTTGTATTGGTAATTCATAATTTCATGCAGACACACCATCACAAAAAGAAACTTTCAAAGGACCAGATCTCTCACTGGTACCAGCAGGTAGAGTTCTACAGGTACCAGTTCAGAATCCTACATGAGAAAAAAACATGCAACAAAAAGTGCTTTTGAAATTTTTTAAAAAAAGAAATGCCTAAGACCTAGTAAAAACAGCAGTTTTTTGAGAATGCCATTCTCAAAAAAAAATTAAAAAAAAAAATTAGGAATTTAAACATGGCAGAGCCCAGAGAGAAAAATAAAGTAAAATTTTGCTCTATGTACTGAGATGAAAAAAAGTATAATTACTGTCCAAAATGTAGATCCACTTGATCCTGAGAAAGCACAAACAAAAACAAAGCTTAAAATGGATTTCAAATTTTCAAATAAAGTATCAACAATGAACTTTTGCCTCATCTATCAGCCAAGGATTTCAGTAGCACGAGCACAATATCGTGGTGCATATAGTTATTTCAAATACCACAAGGATTCTGGAAGCTGCAGCACCTTAATTTACCATTCAAAAGACTGATTAAAAAGTATGAAACACTTCTTAATTAATTACATATTTAAAAGTCTGCTATTTAGGAATTTGTATCTGAACAGACCAAATTGAGGTCCTCTTTCTGCCCAGTCACCTTCTCTTCGAGTAACGGGGATGGGTAATTCTCTTCTATTACCTACTTATGCCTGTTTTGATCTTTCATCCCAGTACTGTATTTACACTAACATTGATCTTCCAAAACTTCTTATCATTCTTGGAGCATCAGGCATTACTGTTATTTTATTTAGCTCACCCTCCTGGCTTCATATGCATTTGTAACACGCAGCCTTTTTATAAAATAATTCCATTCTTAGCTATTTCATTTTGTTTTCTCATACTCTCTCCTCCCATTCTTCTGATTTGTCTTCTTTATTACCATTTACAAACATTGTGGGTGTATGTATTGGTGAGGAGGAGTGATTTTGCCAGTCTGACCGACACAAGGACATATGGTCGATTTGAGTTTTCTTTCACTCTACTCCTGCAAAGCTACACATGAGATATTCCCAGTACAGATGCCTATATTGAACCAAGTCAGAATGAATCCACTCATTAAGTTTGCTTCTGGATTTTAATCAGTCATAGTCCAAGAGACTTCTCACTGAAAAATCAGCAGACTCTTTTCCTGATGCTTCTGCTCCCTTGGGTGGTATCCTTAAATTCTGCTCCTGCATGAAGTAGTCTCTTTTATTTTTCTTTTCAGTCTTATCTCAGAACTCCCTATTTCTTTTTCTCAACAATTTTGTTTCTAGTGATTTCATGCCCTTGTTTCTGCCTTTGTTTCTGCCTTTGTTTTCATTTTCTTTCTTACAATGTATTAAGGGAAAAAAAAAAAAAAAAAACAAACCCCAAAAAGCCCCACAAGTTTTCAGAGAAAAAGATTAGGTTTTAAAGAGTATCTTTTTTATAACTAGACTTCAAATTACCCTAATGGATCTGAACAAAGCTTAAAAATTACTTGAGACTTCCAGCGGCAAATTTTAGAAGTCATTGGCAATTTCAAAAAAGAAGTCCCTTGCTAATACACATCTGTTGGACATGCCAAAATCACAGCCATCAAGATAGTCATTAATTGAAATGGTCCATGTGATAAACCGGTATACTCCATACATAAAAGGGGAGTGACATGGTTTTCCATCATCATTCTCCTCCTCCTCCTCCTGAGGATCAGAGGAAGAGAATTAGTCTAATTTAGTATAACCTCTAGGCCAATTTGAAACACAATTCAAAGGTCCTGGATTGTGTTACGATGCAAGGGGACCATCATGCTGGAACACATTTCAGTCAAGACTTCCTCCAAAAAGCTGCCTTTGCCAGGGCATGGAGGGGGCCTGGCATCCAGCCAGGAAAGCTGTCTGTTTGCCAGGGAGACATTCCTCCATAAAAAAACTCCCCAGCAGTCCTAGAAAGACAATTTTAATTCCATTTTTCAATTTTCAATGACAAAAAAAGAAAGGATAGAAATGGACTAAGACTTGATTATCTGTTTTTACATATGTCAGGGATTGGTTTTCCCAACTTCGTTTCAAGTTTTAATTCCCTTTGATCGTTATCATGTAAGTAGTGCCTCTTTTAAATTGTCTTTGGAAACAGTTTTACAGAACCTCACATAATGAAACGTGTACACACACGCAAAAAGGAAAAAAAAAAAACAAAACAACAAACCTCACACAAAACAAATAAACAAAGCCACACACAAAAAAAACCCTGCGTGGATAAGATGAAACAAATATCTCCAGGAACAAAAAATGTGACTTGTGGAAGACAAAGTTGCATGCAAAATGTGAGTTTTTCATTTTTCAGTTTGCCAAAGTATAAGACATTGCAATAACGTGCTCTAAAAACATAAAAGGAACACAATACAGCACTGATTCTTTTCTTTCAAGGCTTACAGCAGTAAGTATGAAAAGGCTTCACTGCAAAACAGCTAATAAATGGGGACATACCTGCTATGCTATTTTGTATTCTCCTGTCTTCTCTAATGTGATAGGCCTCTGAGTATTAACACAACCAGGGAGGAGATGGTCATAAACAAGCTGTCAAGCATAACTAAGCTATTCTTCCTGAATCTTTTAATAAATGTATAAATGCAAAGTTGGATCATTTGTAGTAATAAGGTGTGCTGTTTAGGCAATATTTGTTTCCATGGTTATCAGCACAGACTGGAACACTGTTCCTGATGGCTGTGTGGAATGGAAAAAGCCATACAAGTAGGAGGTTCTGTATACGGCCAGCCTTCCACTTGAAAATAAATGGTAAGGCAATGAAATAAATAGACATGAAGAATTGAGGACAGACTAGAGGCAATATCCCAACACCTTAAATTTCACTTCAGCAGAAAATTTCATATTTTTTTTTATGTGAGAAAAATTACATGAGAGAGGTAATTGCAACGATCATCATCATAGCATCAATATGACAACACCATTAATTGCTTAACATTTTTAGTTCTAATTGTTTAACATTTTTATTTGAGCATTTTAGCTATTATTGTGAAATTAATTAACGTATTTTAAATGCCTATACAAAAGGAAACCACTATGATAAGTGTTCAGCTCTCTTCAGATGACCATCGGTATGTCACATAGCATGGGCTGAGCTTGTATTTACAGTATTAAAGAAACCATACTGACTACCTCATTCCAGGAATAAGGAGATTGTAAAGCTGATATTCCTAATATTTTCTCTCCTAAAACCCTCTTGAACACCCCATGTCCAAGAAGTGAATTTATGCCAGTCCTTTCTTAAAAGTAAATACAGGCTTTCTCCATCTCTGTTCTGGGCTTAGGTGTATTTTCCCCTAAATTTGTAGACAGTACCTTTGAAATCCATGCCAATGCTACTGATATTAACTTGAAGATTAAAAATGTATTAAGGTGCACAGGAACATATATGCAGTTCCTTTAGCACGGTTCCCATAGATATATACATACATATCTACAAAGCAAAATCTCAACTCTCAGGGGCTAAATTTTCAAAAAAGCAGAACCAAAGCATGTATGTTGCTTCTGATTTAGACACACAAATACACTATGTACTTATGTTACTCTTAAAGCCATGCAACTCCTTCTGCATCTGTTAAGCAAGGCATTGGCACAGCTGGAGCATTTTACGTTTCTTGTTATGCAAACACACACTGAAAATTCCCAACAACAAATTAACAATTTCTTAGCATCATAAATGAATGAGTGGATGAAGCCACATTTATGAACCTTCGCCGTTAAAACAAACATGAACAAAAACTATACATATCATAACTTGCAACTGAGAGAGCAGCACACAAATCCTACTGCCATGGCAGAGTACCCTAAACCTCCACTGATAACGTTTTGGGTTTAATCTGTCAATAGAAACAAATAATAATTAAGCAAGTCACTTTGTATTAATGCAACACCTACCCCTGCCACTGTGCATCAAACTAGGACCATCATCATGGTATTCATTAGTAAACCATGTGTCAGCTTTGCACTTTGCTACAGATTGTTTCCTTACCAGCTGCCAAGGTTTGCCCCATGCCTGGCTCACTGGTTACACAACCAATTTGATTGCAGAGAGTAACAGTAAAGTTGTACGTCCTGTAAGGTTTTAATCCCGTTGCTATGTAGGAGAGCTCGTGAGCCTCAGCTATATGCAAAACCTGCAAAGCAAACAGATTGGAAGACAACAGTTGGTTAATAACATTTTCATTCCTGTCATTTGATGACATGTGCACTAATAAGAAACTTGTCTCTGAACTTGCAGATTCCTTCACTCAGATGTGAGAAAGCCTGAATAGACCAACTAAGGGAAAGGATTATTTTGGAGGGTCTGAACAAGCAGAGATTTAGGTGATAATACTTCCCATCACACTGTTTTATGAGGTAATAAGCCAGTTCCTGAGTGGATAAATGAGGAAACAAAGTTATTGCCTCATAAAACTGTGTGGTGGTGCAGTTATCACTACAAACAGTGCAGCTACAATTGAGATGACAAAAATGACACTATTAAGTTGTGAAATCTGACCACCATTTAAGAAGTGTCATGATTAGCAGGCATTAGGAGGGAGGGGAATAACAAATACCTACAAACACTTGCATCTGCTTTACTTTAACATCACTATGAGCTAACAGTGGGAGGGGAACTAAATGAACTGTAGCATTTAAGATATTTTTGTTATCAGATTTTTATTTTTGTTTTGCGTGAAGCATCTTGCAAGCCAGAAACCGGAAGCGACTGGCATTTATGTAGTGTTACAACAGCCCCGAGAACAGTAGTATCCCCCGTTGATAAGCAAATAAACTGAGGCCCATCTGTGGTAATACCAAAAGACAAAATCAGGTCTGAATGAAAAACACAACATGAGAGCGCCAGATCCCACTCCCACATTCTGATTATGTATCTTGTTTTCGCTCATTCCTAAGCTTTCTGCTTAGTACTAATGCCATGACATTTGTTTGCCAAACACAGTCATTCAAACGATACAACAGTATTTTAAGGTCGCATAATTTGTGGCTTTTTAAATTTGTTTCTTTCCAGTATTTTAGGTTTCCCCACTTCAAAAACTCATCCAGACAAGTACCTTCCTAAGGGAAATGTAGATACCTACAACATAATATAACTTTAGGCATATTAGCAAATACAGCAACAATACAGAACCAGTAAATACAATTATCAAGGTAATTTAAATTTTGTTGCACAAATTCATCCCTCCTAATTTTGAATCTCACCTGCTACTGAAAACAAGTTAGATCAGAAAGACAACTTAAAACACAGAAGTAGTATATAACACTACATCAAACCTGTAGGTGGAAAAGCTAGATCAGAGAATACACAACAAACCAGGGAAAAAATTCATCACAACACCTCAGAGGACCTCAGGTTTTATCAATTTTATTATTACCAGTTAGGTAATAACTAATGTAGGAACAGTTAGGAAAACAGTTAGGAAAAACTTAGTGTAACTAACAGTAATACCTGGGAAAATGGTGGCAAAGACCTTTGTTCAGCCATCAAACTGATGCTATACCCCATCACTTCTCCTCTTGATTCGTTATCTTCAGGTTTTTCCCAAGACACATTAAGGGAATATGGTGAAAGAGGGAATACTGATGGAGATGGCATGAACACTGGGGCTGAAATAAAGTTAAATTAATAATATTAATAAAATAAATGAGCAATATGCATAATGCAAGTGTCCTCATTGTACTTGTAAAACACTATTTCAGACAATCATTTCTTTTCCCTTTCTAACCTTATTTTCCAGTCTAGCTGGAATTTTCACCTTATTTTGGTACGTACTTCACTCATCATTCTCCTGTTTTCTGCTCTGGCTGTGAATGCAGATTAAAACTCTGCCTGTGTCTTCAAAGAAATACTAATCAACACTACAGTCCTATCCCCTGTAGCAGGTAGGAAAGTACATACGAATGAAAAGGCCTTGAAGAAAAACTTCATGCAACATGGGAAAAAACTGATAAAAGCAAAAAGTGTTCAATACTTCAGCATCTTAAAAGCGATTCTGTTTGCTAGGCCAGTTTGAAATTAACATGTCTCTCACTTCTCACAAAACAGTTCCCCTGTCTTCCATAGTAAATCTGTTAAAGGATTGTTTGCACTGCAGTTAAATCCCCACCTGATTCCTCTGTAATAATAGGATACCAACTCACAGCACTTCTGCTACGTACAAACGACTGCACTAATGGACCTCTTCCCAAATACAATTTAACACTTTTATAACATACAATATGTAGGAACAGATAAGCAAAACTGCTCATTTTGAAGGAGGAATTAGTTTAGCCTGCTGTTTTGCTGGAGCAAATGACAGAGCACATGATGTTCAAGCTAACACCAAACAAAAGCTTAAGAAACGTAAGAGAGATGTTTAATTGTTAACCCTGGGCTCTATCAGAAAGAAAACCATAGATTTCTACTGAAAGCATTGAAATAAATTGCTGATATTTCAAATAATATGTCAAGTGGAAAAACCCTTTAGAAAATCTGAAGAGAAGGGTCGTAATATGAGAGGTTGCAAACTGGTTACACTTTGATAAAAGGGGACATATTATGATGCCTGGCCTCTATAAAAGCACACAAAGAGTTGTAAGGAGTTAAAGCACAGCTGGCTGTCTCAAACACAAAAGACTTTGCCATGAGATAGGCACAGAAGGAAGCAACAGGATGGTGTTAACTCCAGGCCTGGTGCATGTGAGATCTGCTTTGCTCCTTCTGGTTAAACGTGCCCAGACAAAAATTCCCACTTCAGCAAACTGTGTGAAGAAGCAACTGCTCACACACAAATCACCAGTCAAAGATCATCCCAAGTCATGGGACAGACGGCTTTTGCAAACGCCAAGAACCACTAAAGCTACCCTGAATATGCTTTTCTGGATACCTGGAACCTGGACTGTAAGATAAGCCACCATAGCAAGAATTTGACATAAGATAAAGATGGTACTATTGTCCAGATATTATCTCAGACCCAGCTGGAGGTTAAAAAACCTTGGGAAGAAGAATGTATCACCGATAGTAGACACAAAGAATGCAGGATTTATGGACCACAACAAAAGCCAACTTGGCAACTGTCCTGAAATCAGCTCCGACTGGGTAAAAGTAATTCCATCACAGATCATAACCACCAACTCACAGCCCATCAACTCAGGAAACCCACTGACTCAAAAAAAGAGAATCACTGAGCATGTGGACTAATTAGCATTAGAAGCAAGGGAATCATTCAACCAATAGAATAAGAGAACTGTCCAACCAATGAGCATTAGTTCCTTTATTTGCTGAAATGTATAATTACTGAAAAATTTTGAATGACTTCAGAATCACCACCAAGAAGACCAGAGTGAAGAAGGACCAGCAAGACACTGCTGGATCCATGGGTGGTAACTAACTTCTGTTGATCACTCTCTTTCCCCCCTTCCTTTTCCCTTTCTATCTCTACACATCACACTTATTGTTAAATAAAATCCATGTTGTTGACTTTGGCATATGGTCTCATTTGAACCTTAATCTGAATGGAGGTATCTCTCACTACTGGGGTCTCAGCAGCAGTTTCAAGCACTATACTCCTGAAAAGGTAATCCTCTCAAGGTCTTCAAATTAAAACACTGCTTGGTATCTTTTTCAAACTTGTAGTTTAAATTTAGGGTTAATTGACATGGATTATTTTCCTCACCATAACATGAAATTATGGTGAAAAGATACTTTTGCTTTTCATGCTCAGTTCTGAGATAATCTGACCTATCTTTAATTTGTTAAAAATGTGAATTTATCCCTAGATAACCACCACTAGACACTTTTATCGAAAATCAAGAATACATGCTACTCTACATTTTCCTTTCATTTCTATCAAATAAATTCAAACCAGTGCTTACCAGCCTCTCCTGTTTGTCCTGATATCCAATCTGAAGATATGCTACCTGCCATGTTTACTGCTAGCACATAAAATTCATACTCTGTGAATGGTTCCAGATCAACTACTGTGGTACTGGTCTGTGGTGGAGCCAAGGCATTTTCATTCTGAGATTCCACAACTGGTTGAGGACTGAGCCATCCACTGCTTTGAAAAATACGAATTTCAGGAGGAAGGAAGTTCCCAGCTGATTTTAATTTTTTCCTCATGTAAAGTTCATATCTTATAATTATACCTAGAAAAAAAAGGCCAGAAAAAATTAGTGAATTTAAAAGATATCTGGATTTCTACTATAATACAAACTTTTTTTTCTAAGACAAAGAGAAGAGAACTTTTGAATGACATTTTCATAATTTAAATGCCAACATTTTAAAACATATTACTGGATAGGAAAGACGTGTTCATCAGTTTTATATCAATGCAAACTTATTATGTACACAGGAAGGCCTCACCACTCTGGGGTAATAAAAAAAAAACCAATCAGTGTTGCAATATGAAGTAATACATGATTTAGGTTGGATCATGAAAGTAGTTCTGATCAGAGATTTCTTGCAAAGACAGGATAAAATTGCCATAAAATTTATGTATTTGGGTCTGTTTTCATGCACTAAAGTAGAGAGATTGCTTGGGAGAAAGAGCTTTTCTCTTTGTCTTTGGAGAGACCAGGAAATCTGACCAGACATCGAGGCAAATATGAGAATACTGCTTAAATCTGCTTGTGCTAGCCGTTAGATGCGTGTCATGGCTATGGACTATGAAGAGTGCATGACACAGGTTGAGGTGCCAACAGCAAATATCATGACCTGCATTGTAAAAACTGCCCCTCTAAGTACATAGTTATTCTTGTGTGGGCATTCTTCCTGTCCAATCTGGAAATAGTTGGAAAATGAGATGCTCAAAGTGAAAGCTGAGCTCCCCAAAGACAGATGCCCATTCAGTGAACAGATAAAAATGTTTGTTTTGACATGCACAAATACTTGTGCACATTAGTGCGAGTTCACAAAACTCCATTGTTAAAAGATAGTTTTACCAAGAAAATCTGTGGTATCACAGAAGTACCCTACAACAGCTGTGTTCTCAGTTTCAAAAACCTAAAATATTATTACACAAGTTAGACCAGCAACTCTTGGCAATCACCTAATCCCTAACAAAGTTATACTGGTAATAAAATTGGCTACTGCACATGACGGATGGTTTCAAAAACAGACTTCTCTGTTAATTCTTAGATTTTTTTCCATGACTGTTATCTGCTTATTTATTTTTTGTCAGGCAATACTACCACATCTGTCTGAACTAAGCAATCTGGCAAATTAGGAAAAAATTAATTTTACTGCAAATGTTTGTTTATAAATGCGATTTTTGCTGCAGCAGATGCCACTGAGTGCTAAATCCTGGACCCAGCAGTCAGTGGATTTCTGGACTCCAGAAGAACAAAACACAGACTCTGGGGATAAACTTAATGGCAAATAGGCAAATTAGGAAAATGCCTTACTTCGTTTCCCAGTGTATGGCACATGGACAAGGATATTCTAATGAGATTTGAGGAAATGCTGCTTTTCCCTTGCGAAGACTTTGACAAAAGTAAACACAATATCCTACCATTTGGTTTCTCAGGTGGTGACCATTCCACAGCCAGTTCTGTAGAGCTGATGGTTTCTACAGTCGGTGGGTGTAGCCCTTCTGGAGGAGCCTGTGCAGTAACTACAGTTACTGGCTGGCTCTTTAAGCAGCCTCCACTAGTACAAGCTTGCACAGAAAAAACATACTTTGTAAATGGAATGAGATTCCAAATAATTGCTGAAGTCTTTAAGCCTTCATACTGACCGCAAGGCTGCAGATCAACTGAGTTAGTACAAGTCAAAATGTATTTCTCTATGGGCCCAGAGTCATTGGAGACACTTGTCCAGTAAAGTAAAACAGAGTGGTGACTAACAGGAAAGACAGGATTTAAATCCAAGCTTCCTATAGGTGTCCCAGATTTTGTTCTGTATGTCACTGAGTCACTTCTTGTAAAACCATGAACGTTGCTGGCTTGGATATAATAGGAGTAGAAGGTATATGGAGCTAACATGGTATCGGTGAAGGTCTGAACACCTGAAACAAACAAGTGAGAAGAAAACTGTATCAGTCTAGGACATTAAAAATAATCTCAATTGCTATACCTAAAGTCTATCCAGCCCTAATCCAAGACATATTTATGCCTGTTCACATGCTCTTCTTGGGATTATAAATATTGCAGGTTCTCAGATTTTTTTAGCATAGGAAAAAAAAGATCCCCTTTATCCTTTATTACCTTCCACTGCACATTAGCATCATTAGGCAAATTATTTTTCCACTGAACTTCTAGATCCTGCTTTAATTATGAAGATTAATACAATTATCTTCTCATTCCTCTTTTTCTTCAAAATAATTATTTCAAATGTAAATTAGCATCAATATTAGTGAATATAATTTAGAAAAAAGAATCCAAACCATTGTGCAAACTTTCAGACCTCTGTTTTTGATCAATTTGATGGCATTAGACCAAACATTTCAACTTTGTGTGCTTTCACTTCCTCACTCCTACAATGTTTAATACCTAATTTGAAAAGCATTTGATCTTGGATATGAAGTGAAACAAAAGTGCAAATAATTATTAAAAAGGTATATACAAAGGTTATATTTACCTTCCTCACCCCTACCTTCCATTATTCTTAGTTAGTAGCTTTTTAGCATCTTTTTAGTACCAATGGCCATTAACAGCTCCTGTGCATATCCCAGAAGCAGTTATACATCTTAGTCATCACAGCACAGTATGAATTTATGTACAACCGTAACACCATACATTCTTTTGCCTTAAGAAATAGTTAACATTGAGAAATATATTATGTGTCAGAGCACAGATACTCATAAAATTTTGCAAAGCAAATAAAGTGGATGAAGCTATTTCTGCGTTCTCTCTGTACATCCACACTGGCAAGACAGCCCTGAATACAACTTAAAGAACAGGACCACAAAACTTGGAGTATTGCTAGATATTCAACCTTTGGCATTGTAGCACAAAAGCAGCATAGTCAGCCCAGTAAATGCTTACAGCACTTCTACTCCTTATAGCAATCACAACATTATCACTGGAGTCCAGCAACAATGAGACCACATTATGTCATCTTCAGGCCTTGCAAACCATGGTACTTCAGGCAGGGCTGGGGAACAATTCTGCCAGTTGAACAGAGGCTGCTGAGACTTCCCTGTGTGTTAGTGGTGAGCAGACAGAAGATGCAGCAGCATCTCCCCCTGCACTTGGAACTGGGGAGGCCCCACCTCAACTCATGTGTTCAGTTCTGGGTCCCCACTACAAGAAAGGCATTGAGGTGCTGGAGTATGTCCAGAGAAGGGCAACAGAGCTGGAGAAGAGTCTGGAGCACAAGTCCTATAAGGAGCTGCTGAGGAGTTGGAGTTGTTCAGCCTGGAGCAAAGGAGGCTCAGGAAAGACCTTATCACTCTCTACAACTTCTTGAAAGGAGGTTTAGCCTGAGGATCAGGCTCCTCTCTCAAGTAATAGGATGAGAGGAAATGACCTCAAATTGTGCTAGAGGAGGTTGGGTATTTGGTATTAGGAGATTAGATATTAGGAAAAATTTCTTCATGGAAAGGGTTGTTCAGGCTTTGGAATGAGCTGTCTGGCAGTGTGGTAGACTCAAGATGTCTGGAAGTATTCAAAAATGATGTAGCACTTGGGGTATGGCTTAGAGATGATGTGGCATTGCTGGCTTAAACATTTGACTCCTGATCTTAGAGGTCTTTTCCATTCTTAATGAGTTTATGATTTTGTATTTAGTTACGTTTATAAGTAATTTGAAAAAACGCAATTTGGAGTTAGAATTGTTAGTAACTTTGGGGTTTTTTTCACATTTTAGAGCAAGTAGTTAATTTTATCCTCAAGACTGCTCTTGAAAACCTGAGGCTAAGGTTTTCCAGAGCAGTTAAGAAAACAGTGTTTTCATTGGGCATTCTGCAATACTATCATCCACGTCACCATGCTGATTATTCTTAATTTTCCTTGGGAAGTTCAATGTTTCTATAAAACTCATTTAGCCATAAGATAATGTTAATCCAGATGTACTCTCAGCTCATAAGCATTACAAATTTGGAGAAGTCCTGTCAGCATTAACAATGTATTTTTGATATCCAAACGCCAGCAGATGATTTCAAATCACTAATTAGGGGGATTTCCAGAAAATGTCAAAAATGTTACGTGAAACCAAATCTGTTTTTAAGAAGATAATGTTTTGTTAAATAGAAACATGTTAACGGCTCATTATCCAGTTATATATGTCCAGAATTTTCTTGCTTTCTTCCAAGTATGTAGGTAGAATAATGAAATAACATCCTCAACAATGCACTGTTTCAAGTACGTTACTAAATAGATTTATAACAATGAAATATCATCGTTTTTATTTCGAAATTAATTCATATTTTTACTAAAGTTAGGCCTTTAAACCGATCTAAGGAGTTCAAATATTCTCTATTAGTTCTCTAAATTTTTTAATTTTTTTTCCTCTCAATCACTTAATCCCATGCTTACATGGGGTCACATATCTTTCTCCACAGTATGTATTGCAGAGTGCCCAAATTCACAACATAAGTCACGTAGTAATGAACTGTAAAACTGAATCATGAACAAAACACAGAAATGTGAGGTGCATTCCAAAGGATCTGGGCTTCCATTGAAAAATATCTTTTTTTTTTTTTTCTTCCCTCCAGGGTACAAACCAACAATTAGAGAGCCTCAACTTCTGCAAAACATTAATGCTGCATTGGTAAGAAACTAAAACAAACTGAAGAAGTTCCTAGAACAGAGGTCAAACCTTAGTGGCATTAAATCACACCCATTCTCTCAAAAAAAACCACTCATGTGCCATGTATACATAAAAACAGTATCCAAATCCATCTCCTTTTCTTTGATAAGTGGATCAATATTAGCACAAAATGGCCTTTCCAGCTTGGACGGAGTGTCGAATCCTTTAGGACTGCCTTCTGAGGATCCCTTGGCAAGCCTCAACATGAAAGAAGTGGTGCTGCTAAAGACAAATCAGGAGCTACACTGAGAGCTTAACAGAAGGTGCTAAAAGTTAGAGGCCACAAAAAGCTTTCCTTTCTGTTAACAGTTTAAAACCAAGAAGATGAAAAAAAGAAGTTTAAGCATATTATGGCCTCTTCTCTTCACCAAAATTCTTTATCTGTGACTGACTCTTAGGTTTTGGCAGTAGTGCATATCTTCAATAAATACTTTTATTTATTGGTAATTCAATTTTAAAAATATGGTAAGTCAATTTTAAAGTTTTTCAGATTAAAAAGTAAAATAATTATCAGCCATTTTGGGTGATTCTGTTTGCCAGATTTTAGACTAGGTTATTCATTCCTTTCAAGCAAAATTAATAACACAGAACAGTAACTCATTCAAGGGAAACGGGATAATGTAGTCAAAACCATAGAGAATGATAATGACAGGAATGAGAAATAGCTAAGAAACACCACACATAGATATAGATATAGATATAGATATAGATATAGATATAGATATAGATATAGATATAGATAGATATAGATACACACACATATACAAAAATCTTTGTCACCTTACTTACTATAAGGATGGTAGTCTTCAGTTGTATAAATTTCTTCCTCATCCCTATACAGCTGGTAAATAAGCCTGTTAGAATTTGGAGAGTCAGGGGAACTCCATGAAAGATTGATAACAGAGGAATTGAGAACTTCTCCGGTAGGAGGCGGTTGCTGTAAAGGAGCTAAAACATACACAAGGACTGAGAATGTAAAAATTAAGGTAATCAGTAATCACACAAATTTAAAGAAAAATGCAAAGAACTGCTAAACATTCTTCACCCTAAAAACCTTTTGATGAAATGCATAGTCATCAGGGCAAGATACTAATAGACTAAACTAATCCATCCAAATGCTTTCCAACAAAGCTTTTTATCCATGAAAAAAGTGTTTATATTTAAACAAATGATGAATAAAAGTCATCCCCCTTTCCACACCAAAATAAAGAGTTTTCCAAACAGGTGGGTTAGGTTCTTTTTGTTTTTTTAATGTATTTCAAGACGTCTAAAAAATGAGAACCTACTTATATGGTCACTTTATTGAAGTTTCTAGCTCAATAAGGATTTATTTTTTCAGAGGATTCATTTCATTTTATCACAGACCAGGCAAAACTTCCTCTAGTAAAATACAAATGAAAAGCCCAACTAAGTCCAGATTTTACTGAAGTGTTAAAATAAGCTTACTCAATGTAATAAAATCACAAAAACATAAAGGGAAAAATTCTGAAGTTTATGCAGGCAATTCACTTCCATTTGTTTCCAATGAAATTAAAACCCATGAAAGCAAGGTATTTAAGGTATTTTAAGAAATCAGCTTGACATGCTTATTTGTGAAAATACAACTCTGCTACCACCTCCATTAACTTTGAAAAATGTGTTACTTAATTGCACCAGTATCAATAAAGAGAAAAACAAACTTGAAGTTCAAAAGCCAAGTACCTCACATTTTAAGAAAGAGCATTCGAAATCCCTCCTATGCCTGTTTTGTAATCCAAATGTGTGATCATGGTCCTTCCTAAGATAATCGCTAATGCTCAGAAATTAAACTTTATATACATATATAACTAAACATATGTTTAAATAAACATATGTTTTGATGGATGGGCTCAATTATCTCAAAGGTCATTTCCAACCTAGAGGATTCCATGATTCTATATTTATGTTCTTATTCATGTCAGAGCATGAGTCCACAGCTTGCTGTAGGATCTGCAGTAATCCAGTTACACTGAGGAGAGCCCTATCCTCTGTCTCTCCTTACACCGTACATCAGCACAGAACAAGACAGGACTGTTTTGGCAGACAGAAACTGCTATCAAAGGCAGACTGTGCCATTTCTCCATCCTCTTCACCAAGGGAGTGTGGATCTAGAGGAAAACATTTTGCTCAAAGAATGAGAATAGCCAAGGGCAGCACAGAAATTGGCATATGGAGTAAGCTACCATGAGCTGGATTCAGAACCACTCAATTAACTTTCCACCCCTACATTAAGTATTATGTGAGAACATCAAGATTAGAAGCATGGAATTTATTCTCTTCTTTTTATAAACTATTATCTTCTTCATAATGTGGATATTTGCTTACTATCACCAAAAGTTAATTGCTAAAATCTATTCAGCCAAGCTAATAGGAGTGAAGAAGCAAAGAATGAAGTTACAGACAGAAAATGTCATGAGGACCTCAAACCACACAAGTGATAGATGTAGCGACTTAAGCTATAAACAGTGGGCGACACTATATAAAGGTTTTTAATACAAATCTAGAAAGTGAGATGAAGCTGTCTATTTAGAGTAATATAATGAAAAGCCCTGCTTCTCCTGCAGTCTCTCAGCCAAGAAATAGCACCAAATATTTCTAAAATTCATCGGATGGAACAGAACATAATTATCATCTTCCCTTAAAAAGCATAGGTCGTTTTTCTGCCAATCTGGGGCTTTTGAGTTCTTCTCACTTAGGAAGTGAATGTATGCTAAAGTGTCTACAGGAGTAAAGTTTGAGAATGAGAGGAAACAAGTGCTCCTAAATCCCTTTCGCATTTAAAAGAATTTCTCTCCATGTAATACATACTTAAAAGACCTGAGCAATCACAGAAATTTACCAGCATCGCCTTCATTCTCCACTGGCAGTCTCACACTATTGCATATTGCTTCCATAGGTTTGCTGGCTTGAATTTTATATATGTAAGCAAAGAACTTTATTGCATATTTTTGCGCAGCACCTAAGATACTGCTAAGTAGAAAACTTGCTAAGGAAAAGGTTCTTTTTCCTTAAAGAACACTATTTGGACCGTGAGATCAACTTACATTTGCTTCCCTTGGCAAAGACTTCTAACCAGTAATGAATGTGTCAACAAAATACTCTTCTGCAATGAAAATAACTACAAATGCCATCCCAGGAAAAGCTCCATATGTGTGCCAATAGTTCAAATATTTTGGTATGAATAACCAAAATACTTCAATTGCTATATCCTCTGTGTCCAGAAGAGGACTCCGCTTGTCATTTAGAATACTGCCTGATGTATTTTAATCTACCTAAAATCTATTATATTATTTCTCTATGTCATACTATTATTAATCAATTTTATAGTTGAATTGCTATTGACCTTTATCCAATGTGTATCCCAACACAAATGAGTTGGTTGGCTTATGTTTGTAAAGCACTTTGAAGATGAACAGCATCATAAAAGTGCCATGTATTATTATTATTACACATTCAATTGAAATATCTTACATTTTTTAAAGAAACAACAAGCCAATCAACTGCTTGAACAAAGAATAGATAGCGTGCCTTCTACAGAAGACTATAGGGAAAAATAAAGTAAAACTATTTAAACACTTCCAAACTTTGAGGAAAGTTAAAAGATTTGTCTTTGGAAATCGGTCTCTTTATGACATCCATTCATAATGCTGTGCATTCTACAATGCATATTATTTGAAATGTAAACTGATTTACAGTGAAATACAAACTGATATCAAAGTGAGAGCTGCCTCTACCTGTAAACAGTTTCTGCATTTACATTTATGCTTGCAAATCTGTGGTTTTCACATATTACAGTTATGAACATCATATAAATACCCATGCAGAACACACAAAGAAATATTTTCTTGAAAGAAGATCCAGAAACATATTCCAGAAATAATTTGGGAACTTCTAACCCTGTTGTTGCATTACACACGGCTACCTGAGCTAACTGCCACAGTATGACCACTGTGACCATTATTAATTAGGCCTGCTGACAGAAATGTCCATTTAGCATCTGTGGAGCTCCTCACCCATTGCTTACAGGACTTCAAGGCTGGGCTGTTAACTGTGCATGGCAGTAAGGATGCCACCAAAATGTAACAGTTTTTCCAGAGTAAGCTGAGCTCCTTCGGGCAAGCTTTGGCATTGCATACATGATGCCCTCAAAACCCATGTCTGAACATTAACCCAAAGACAACTTAAGTACACAAATTTTCTCATGACATACACGTTTGCCATTTCTCCTTTAAAAACCCTGCAAGCTTGGAGACTGTCTGCTGGTGATCTTCATATCCTGATGTTCCATTGCAATTTTTTACAGTAGAATTCATGATCTCACCCTCGATATAGGCCCCATCTCACACAAGGCAATTCATGATGCTCTGTTACATCACATCACATATTTTCCCAAACTGACTGAAAAAGCACCCCAGGAAGACAAAGCTACATTGCACTGAGGAGAATATTTGGAATTAATCACCAGGAGCAGATTTTCAAGAGACCTTCTGTTCTTCAGACCTTCTAAAGGCAGATGCCCTGCTTCTTGTCAGTGGCAGGAAAGGGGGCTAAGCTGTAAGTTGTACAAATGCTGTTGCATTCATGTGACTAAAAGGTGAACTCTGGATTGATCACTACAAAGAAAATGTGCAAGGAAACTATGGGTTGTCACTTCTCCCTGGGTAAAACTACAAGCCTAACGTGTGTATAACACGAAGGATTCCTTATACATCTCTCTAGAAAACAATCCTAAGATACAGTAAAAATCACCGGAACTTCAGTGACCCTATATTTGGGGGTGGGGAGGGAATAAACCCCAGTTTTATTACTGCTGACCTAATTCAATACGCACTAAATCAATTAAAAACTTTAATTTGAAAGACATGCTTTTAAGACCTAACATCCACTTACTTTTACTGCAGCCAAAGAGGTTGTGGACATCCAAATTACTGGCGTCAGGAACACAGTTGTCACATTTCAAGCCAGTTACAAATTGTTTACAAACACACTGTCCAGTAACAAGATGACAAGTCCCACTAATGGCTCCTGCAGGATGACAATTACAGTGCTGACATCTATAAACAAAAACAAATCAAGGAAGTCATCAACACACATCAACACTTCAGTTAAGCACAGTAGGATTTTGTTTAAATGATTCTTGGGCAACATAATTAAAACATCATAAACAGTTCAGTAGTCTGAAACAGAGGAGGAAATCTATTAGTCTGATTAAAAAAAAACTTACGAAAAAGGTGCCCACTATAAAAATAAATATTTCATTGCCAGAATAATATTCTAATTTATATAAAAATGGCTTAGAATTAAAGAGCTTTTATATATATTGATCCATACACAAACTGGATAATAATGCTTGGTAATAACCTCATTATGCACTCAGTCCTGCATCCTTACTCAGGCAACCTTACTTGAGAGATGCAAAGTTCAGTGATACATATGCAACCAGCTGAAGAGGTTTCTGCACAATATAGGTAACCTTCTATGTCAGGGAAAACTAGGCTTTAGGTGGAAAAAGTAACTCAATTAATTTCTTGCCCACAAAGGCAGTTTCAGGTTGAAAAGAATAACATGTCGTGAATAAAGGAGAATGAATGGTGACCAAAACTGGGAGAAAAAAACTCAGATTAAAATAGTGACAGAAAACAAAACAGCAGAAATATAAATATTACAACAGAAAGCACAATTTCTTTGCAGCCTGAAGGACAAAAATTGAAATAACTAATATAATAATAATTGAATAATTAATTAAATGTGCAAGTAAGTTATTTTTAAATTAAAAAGAACAAAAAAATTAATAGCACTGGTATCACACAAATGCCACACCTCAAGTCTGTAAATCTCTCTGGCAGCAGTAGAATACTTTCAGGATTAATTTCTGCTTTGGCTGTTCCATGTGAAACCTCTTGTGATCAACTTGCTCTTCACCAGAAACACTATTTCCCCACTGACACTCATTTATAGCACGGATACTGATGTCAGATTGTACAAATATTCAAAGAATTTAAACATGTCAGAAATTAAGCAAAGCAAATGACTACAAATACTGTAATGCTACCCCACGCAATAAAGACTGCCATTATTACTCATAACAAAGTCTAAAATGGCAAATAAAACTTCATACTTTAGATTCTAATTTCACCATAATTTAATTGCTGAAGACTAAAAGCTCTGAAAATAATATGGTCTGGGAAACAGGTGGGAAGGTACATTGCAGGTAAAACATACCGGGAAGTCTGCACTTCCCTCCCCTTGTCCTGAGCTGGAAAACTTCAATTCTCAGGCATAAGAAACATCAGCCTCAAGGGAATTTTGAATTACTCCAGATGCCAGGTCCCAAGGTGATGAAGCAGCAAAAAGAACAAGGTACCAGAGAAGCCCATGGCAGTCATGCTATGTCCCCTTTATTCTGCTAACCCTAAGACTAAACAAGAGTCAATTTATATTTGGCTGATCTTTCCTTGGCCAGTTTCCCCAAACCCAAGGAAATGTGGGGTGCTGCCTGCACACAAGTTACTTTGCCATCTTCCCCATCACCACCATCACATCTTGGTCTGTATTTCCAACTATCTTCATGAAAGCAGAAAAAAAAAAAAAAAAAAAAAAAAGTTCAATTATGGTTTAGGTATCAGCTTTTTAAGGCAGGGAGAGAGGAGGGAAAGGTGGAAACTATTTTCACATTAGGACACTAAAATTCAGGTCAATAATCAGTGAAATAGGCATTAAATGTGACAGATTTTTAAACAAGCTTAAGGAAACTCTTCACAAACATTTTCTGCCTATCACAGAGCTCCCTGTATTAGAGTTCCTTTAGTCCACAGCAGTTCATGCTGTGTGATCTCCCGGGGAATCACTCAACACCCTTAAAAAGGCTGATAAAAGCTAAAGCTGCAAAATAAGCTGCAAATTTGTTTTATGGACTAATATCCTTTTGAGAATAAATAAAATACATTCTCTCTTGGAAACCACTACACTGTAGTTTGCTCTCTTTTACAGCCAAGAGAAAAGGGCAATTTTTTCAAAAGTCTTTTCATCTACAGACAGTGCATCCAAATCCTCCTTTAAATAGAAGTTTTGTTTAGAGTATTTTAACTAAAACCCCAGTCCAGTTAAAAAAAAAATATTTGCTATTTGCTCAGTAAAACAGTATTTTATTATTATTTCTTTATTTCAATTACATGCTGATTATTTATTGGGGGGATGTTAGTTTCCTGACAGATAAACAGAGAAAGACAAGGTTCTCTTATTTTTTCTGTAAATTATTGCAGCTCTTATGAATAAGGATCTCCTGATTATTCTAGTTTTGATTATCATTCACACACGACAATCAAACGCAATACCCCTACAGTCACAGTGATAGTTCTCTAGCCTGGAGTCGGGCTATTCCTTTCCGCTTGTTGCATTTTTCTTCTAGGAAAAGTGTAGGCTCCCTACCTTCACCTACACTGAATGAGGTTCCTGATCCTGCAAATAACACCACACTCTGCTCCATGGGATTACACATTATTTCTGTGTAATCACATACATCATGTTCTTATACTGCAAAAAACTAGAACTGGATTTGTTGTTAGGCATAGTTCATGCTTTTCAGTCAGGATTAAGGATTCAGTCAATTAAGAATTTAAAAAAAAAATCCAATTCTTTTAAAAGATAAGTAACTTTTAGTCATGTGAGAAACATTTGCAGTATTCTTGCCAAATGTTACTTTTTCAAGGTACTCTGAGTCAAACACATTTGAGTTTTATTAAAACAGAATTATATATAATCAAGGAAAACAGACTTTTAAAACATGGAAAGAGAAATGTCACGCCAAGATGAATTGTGATATTGATTTTCTGAGGATAAATGGTTTTTGTAATATTAATATAGAGAAACCCTTATTACATTGACTCTCTAGGTGCAGTTAGAGCCTCTCCAGCAATCTGTTTAAAATCTTCATTTTTCATCCTTATGGGAAAACCTCACTTGCTAAATGGATTTCATAAACAGTAATCTGTCAAGAAATATATATAAATAGATAAACAATTTGTGATGTTCATTGACCAGTTCATTATAGTAAACAATACAGAGGTAAAGCATTTCAAATGTGTACAGAAGCTCACAACCATTACAGATCTGCTCAGACTGCTGCTAACACTCAGCATTTCTAATTTGTTAATTGCCAAGAAATTTTTCCTGCTTCATAACCTGAAATGCATTAAAGAATATGGAGTTCCTGTTTTATCTCAAAAACACCACAAAATAAATCAGCTTACATATACATTCAGAGTGGGAGAATTTAAAAGCCTCACAATCTCTGTGTATCACAACTTTTGCTTCCTTTGTGCTACTGTGCAAAGACAGATATGTCTTTGCCACTACAGATAGCTCACATCCTTCCTTTTCTGTCCTTAAAAGACACTTGGAACACAGATGGCTTAAATGACCTGGCAACTTTATGGAGAAAGAAAAAGCATATTACTCTTTTTATGAAGATATTAACAGTTAAGGAAATGGAATAAAATAGATGAACAAATAAAGACCTGCATTATCATTTTCAGTGGAAAAATATTTCTGCCTGAGGAACAGAGGTACATCATCCAAGAAGACAACAATGAAAAGGGAGCCAAGAAAATGCAACATAAGTTAACCATGTTAATGTACGACCAAAGTAGTCTTCAATACTGCCAGGAGGATTAACTAGTATTAAGGTATTAAAGCCAACTCAGATTCAGATTCCAGAACTCTAAACACTTTTTATCTTTACAACAAGATCTGGATGTAGATAATTTATATTTCCACATTCTGAATTTCAAAAGACAGGTTAAAATGCAGGTATTTGAAAGCAAATGTCTAGCTCAAAAAAGCTATTGCTTAGCACAAATGTGCTAAAACTCAGGGGTGAGTGAAGAATCTATTCCAAGTAACTAAAAGAAAAAAAGTATCACTGATAATAAGGAAAATATATTTCAAAGGGAACTTTAATATTACACATACTTTATTTCTCACCATTAGAAACGACAGGAAATGAAAATAGGAAGTCCTTATTCCTACATATTACTTTAAGGCTATTAGCTGATGCCTCTGTGACCCGAAACAGTAAAAAATAATTTTAAAAATCTCCTAATGAGTGACAGTAACATAAAAGTTAAAGTGAAAAACCTGCAGAATAATGTCAAATATATTCAGGATGACACTGCTAATCACTACCTAAAAGCATGTCTACCCCATACTAGCTAGGGGAGAGGAGAAGAGGGAGGGGAATGTTGTAGAGATTTTGCTTTTGTCTATGGTATGTGGGTTTGGTTTTTTAAAGGGAAAAAATACCAAATAAAACAATTTAACACCATCAGTCCGCATGAAAAGATAATAATATAAGAGCTGTGCAATCTTTCTGGACAATATATTAAAAGGAAATTGAGATTGTGAGGACTAAGCAAGAAAGATGGTCCTGGAAAAAAAAAGACAGAGCAATAGTTGAAATAACAGTGCACTATACAGATATGTTTTTCTCTTATAATCCAGGGAATCCATATAATTTTAATGTACCTAAAGACCCCAGGCTACATTAGAAATACAACTTACCCTGTGGCACATAACAAAATGTTGAAAAAGAATGCACTGCTTCAGGAAAACAAATTTTTAAGAGTAAAGGTGCAGTGAATATTTGTACTGCTGTTACGAAAAAAAATTTGGGAAGTCAGGGATATCTGCAGGTTTCCCTTTCTCTTCCCACTACCCCCCACTAAATATTCCTGAAATCTCCAATAGCATTCCCTAGCTGTAAGAATGGCAAATTACCTGTATTTTAATAGTCAATGTTTAACACCTCAGAAAACACACCTTACTGAAGACACAGAGAAAACATAGGGAAACAATTAACAAATTGCTATAACTTAGCCTTATACACCTTTCATTCTGTTACTACTTAAATCCATGGCAAAATTTCTGTTTCCTTCAGCTCATGGGGGCACAGAGGATTATGTATCACATAATGATGTGACAATGTATCACATGTAAATCAGAGTGCACACACGAACTCATAGAAGGATTAACATAACTAGGACACCTCTTTCCATTATCGATAAAGCCTTGAAGGTGGGTGCCACGAGGAAAATGGAACAAGGAGGTTATAAGTGACCCATAAAAAAGAAACACTCACCTCCCTGTGACAGAGTCAAATCCAAAATAAAGTTCTTTGCAACGTTCACATGTCTGCCCTGTCACGGAGGCATCTTGGCAACTACATTGGCCAGTGATTTTATCACAGATCTGATTCGCAGACCCCGGTATGTGGCACAGGCATGGCAGACAGCCAGTGACGCTGGATGGAGAAAAATAAAAACCTGCAAAAGAAAGGGACTTTGAGAATGTTTGTTATCTCTCTGCAGGCTCTTCTTCAGAGCAAATGCAAAACAGGGGGACTACATTAACATGTCGGTGGGGAAGGTAAAGACCCAAGGGTGTGAGAAGTACTCAGGAGTGCACCACAAGCAGTAGAAACAAAAAAAAATAACATACAGGGAGAGACATTTGTCCATTCTAGTCTGAGATCTCAGCTCTGAAAATGGCTAGCTGCAAACCATAAGAAATGAACATATCTTCTCAAGAACATCTCTTAATTTTTCTTAACCAGTGGTTGACTTAGCCCTTGAAACAAAATAATCTTTCTTTGGAAAAACTACATTTGATGAGCATTTCTAGGTTCTTGTTTATATTTTACTCCTCTTTAACTTGGAGCTTGTAACCTACACAAATACTTTCACAGAATCTAATAAACTTACTGATCTGGTATTAAAAAGCTTTCATCCTGAATCCTGTCCTGTTCCTGCATTATTTCCAGTTATGAATTTGAGCATGCATTTCACATTCCCCACAGTATATTTGGTATGCTTCTGCTATGCATCCTATGCTTCTGCATCTTTCATCCTATTGCCCTCACAAGCAATCTTTATTTATGGTGATATTTATCTATAACTGATAAATACAGTTAGATACAGTTTATACACCTCTAATCTGGTCATTCAAGAATTTACCCCTTATTCACAACCTCACTGGAAGTTCCTAACAAAACAGACTTAATGCACATTCTCTTAATGATGCTGTTCCACTTGCACAATTTATTTCACTATGTATGGACGTATTTCATTCTTAATAATTTCTTTCTGATCAGAAAAAAAAATCAAGTAATGGCATGCCAGTAAAAATATAATTACATACGTTTCCAAAACATTTTCTATTTTACTTGATTATTAATAAACATTTAACTGTTTTTTTCACATGAGTTGTTTTCTTTCTTTTTCCCCCTCCCCCCTCAGAGTGGTACAGTTTATTAAAAGTGTAGCAATGCATGAGAGCTCTGCAAATGATCCTGATGCCACAGTATTAAGAGACACTAGACAACAAGAAGTACCTATCTTGGAACATGAATCCTAAAATAGGGCCATTGACAGGAGTTTCTATCTCCCTTAGCTGGTTGCTATTAGTTATTATTGTACAACTTCAATAGAAAAAATTCAGCTGCCACCGTGATATGCAGCCTTTGCACAGACTTCTCAGACACTTGCCCTCTCTCCAGATCAAGTTCAATCAGTAGTTTCTTAGTCACGTTCTCAGCTACTGAACATTTTTTGCTGCCCAATAACTTCCCGATGTCCTGCTTTATAATAAGGAGCCCAAAATTATATTGTAACATGTCATATTGCCCAAGGCCTTATTATTTGTCTTACAAGAGATAGCTCTATATATACACCCCTAGGGTGGTATTCTCTGTCTTTGCAGCAGTGCTGCACTGTGAGCTCATATCCAAATAGCAGAGGAACTAAACAAATTGAAAACATTAGAATTTTACTGCTCAAATCTTTGTTCAAGTTTAGCCTCTGGTCCTCAGTGAGATAAATCTCAAGTGGACAGTGAAGTGATATCAGTCTCCAGTTAACATACATTCGCATCATAAAAAACCACGCTGTTGGCACTTTATTCCAGAGAGGCCCCGAACTGAGGCAGCACAGAGAGCAAATAGCCTGAAGTTATTAGTGAGGCAGCATGTATTATCTCCTGCTGCACTTCTCTGTGCTCTGCAGTGCCCATCCTGTGCATAAATAGAGGAGACCATTTCCCAGCAATGTCACTCCTGAGCACAATGAACGACTCCACTCAAAGAACCGAACAGGAAGGTTGGAAACAAGTTTAAGCCTTGGACTCGTGCAGAAGGTCAAAGCACGTCTGCAGGACCCACTTAATAGTTGCAGTAAATGGTAAGCACTCAGGCTAAACCAGATCCTTGTCCATCTGAAATTTTGCATGGAACTATGCTTTGTATAAAACAACATCTAAGAGAAGTCTATAATGGGCAAATAAGCATATCTCCAGAAAATAAATTCATTTTCCCTGACCAGGATCAATTATTACAGCATATACTGCTTTTATCATAGCTGTGAAATTACTAATTATAATCTATACCTTAGTGTTAAACATCCTGGCTCTCCTACAGCCACACTGCCTAAACCATGTAGAGCAGTGAAGGATTTGGTAGGATATTTTTTATTATTATCTTTTAGAAACTCTCTAAAAATTTCTAGACACTACCACAATTACTTTTTTTCCCCCAGAGGTAGCAGGCAAAGGCAAAACATTTTTTTTAAAGTGAAGGATAGGAGAATGCAAAAAATTTCTTCCCTCAACTGATTTGTAAGTAAATTACCATGATCAAATGTAGAGGAAAAAGAGGAAACACGAGATTACAAATTCATACTGTTTGTCATAATCATTATTATTTACTTTCACCATCTAGAATTTGACTCCATCTAGGTAAGAGTAACAACTTAATGCAAGCTTAATTTACAGCAAGGTTAGAAGGGCTCATAAAAGTTGCTTTATGAAGGATCCACTGCTGTATAATAGAACCAATTTCCAATTTTAAGACAGCCACCACAAATCTCTCTGAGATCTATGTATGTAACTAGTATTATGCTTATTCTTTCTCAGATTTTTTTCCAATTCAACCATAACTGATCACATTTGTCAATCAAACACACTTTTCAAAAGGAAGAATGAAAGTCATAGCAAAGTATTCAGCTTCTTTTTTCAATCATCCTCTTAGCATTTCTCCCACTGTATAGAGAAGGAACACATGACCAATTCCTCAGCACTTTTACATGCTTACCATCTATGGCAGTAATGTTCATTTCTTAACCACAGGCTGAACTTCAAAATGCACAGTTAACCACAGCAGCAATGTTGCCACAAGATAATTCACATTCTTCTGGCCAAGAGATGTAGTAGGTACATAAACCCTCAGTACTGGTGCCCAGACACACATCCTACATGGTACTTCACATCTTTTCCATACTATGAAGCACTCTATGCAAATCTGTGGTTTATGGAGTAAAGAAATTACAAAACAAAATGCCTCTTTTACAGCTTTGCTGTTCTAATAACAAGATCAAAGACCTGTGTTGGATAAGATTTGTGTGGCAAAAATCCCAATCAGCCACACAGTTCCAGAATGAGGCAGGGACAAAATGCTTACAATCATTTGGGGGTCGAAGAGAACCTGTGTTTCAACCAATGCAGCCTAGGACATCTCAAAAGCAAGTTTCTGTACAAGAAAAAATTGCTCTTTCATTTTGTTTCATGCTAGAATCAAGCATTCCTCTCTTTGCATACACCATTAGTTTAAAGAAAAGATAAATGTACACCAATCTAGCAAAATGTTACCTGTATGAAAACAAACTGGAAAACGGGAGGTCATGGATACAGCCTAACAGATGAAATACACAACTGAACACGCCAAGAAGAGCTTTAAGAAAAACAATCTCCTTATAAAACAATTTCCAAAAGCTACAATCAGTTTGACCTTTTCTCAATTGGCAACTCTTCCTGCTTTAAGATTTCAGTAACTTTTGGAAGCTTCTCGGATTTTATCAAAGCACATAAAAGATATGCTACACTGGGACGTTGTTTTAAATGCAACTTAACTTGTATCATAGATTTGAAATGTCCCAACAGACTCAGAAATCCTCAGTATGTTTTCAGGGCTGCCAGTATTCACACATTTGTGTTTGCCTTAATTCGGCTGTGCTGGCTACAATTACACTTGGAGTACATTTTTATATACATCCGGAGCACGTTTTCTTATCTTTGTCCCAAAACAAAGACATAGGACATGTTTACAGTACTTGAAACCAATTAGAATCTTCTATATGGAAGACTTTTTTATATCCTTCTGTGTTTTGGACAAAAGTCTCTTTTGGCACATACTAGCAAAGAATATTTACATAAAAGTCAGAAATATTAAACATCTAAATGAGCTCTCACTAAAACAGTGAAAATTGCACAGCTCACTGTGCTCTCCTAAGATCAATACAGTGCTTTTACAAAGATAAGAATTTACACTTTCACCTGCAGCACAGAGCTCAGTGCTCAGCATATACATGCTCATAGCTATTAGTTAGAACATTTAAAAATAATACTTACACAAATACTTTTTAAAATTATTTCTCTTTTTACCAGGAACTATTGTGGGACTATTCCTCCGAGTGCCGTGTAAGCTTTTCTACAAACCAGCCTGTTCACACTATCAATTAAACCTTTTTAAACCATTTAGTTCTGCATAAACCCTGGCGTTCCTTTTCCAAGGACAAGGGCGGTCACTGACTCTGGGAGCCTTGACATCGCTCCTCTGCCGATCTCTGATTAAGTGGCTGCTATAGAGGGTTAGCAGGTCAAATAGCACTGGAGGAGGAACTAAGAAAAACAGAATGTTGCCTTATTTATTAGTATATGTACCTAAAACAATTTAAATGAAAGCATTTTAAAAAATACTTAATGGAGGTTAAGCAGCTTTTTTAACCTCTGTTCAAATTATTGAATGGCATATTAAAACCAATGGAGCTATAATGTACCTTTTAATGTGACCTGCTACTTGAATAAATTGCATATGTATTTAATTTGAACTAAATCTATCTGCTTAATATTATGACGGAGGGTAGGTTAACATTACCTATAGTTCCACTTTATCCACCTAGTTTTTGAAACAAAAACATTGAAATACAGTACCGAGCTCCCCATTTATGATAAACTTTTAAAACCTGTTTACAAATACAGCACAAAATCTTGAACAAATATGTAGCAAACTGCAAATATCACCCACTTGTAGGGCCAAACTGTAAGTAGTCCTTGTGCAAGCCAGCACAACCCCAACACAGCAAGGCAGGTGAATGCTTTCTAAGTGGCATGTTTGCCAGCCTCATCAAAGTTTAAGCAACCATCTCTGTGCCTCCTGCCATGCTCAGCTTTATGCATGAAGTGTCATTCCTGAAGAGCATGCACTCTGCCTTCCAAATCCACATTTTTCATTATGAGGATAGCTGCTGTTCATTAGATTATGCCAATTTACCTATTTTTCAGGGATTGGGACATAATTTGTATATTTTCTCAATATCTAGAAGTAGCCTAACCTTATTTTGGACATGTTGAAACTGCAGTAACAATACAAATCATACAACATCTGGAAATAGAATAAATATTTGATAGTGACTAGGAAACTAATGCTTTCTTCTCACTCACACAGTTAGGAAGAAACGGAAAAATAATTTTAACATATGTCAGAGAGATGTCAGACATGAAGCTGTCTAAACACAAGTTAAAAACTGCAGGAAATTACACCAAACAAAGCAAAAGTTACTACATCAAATCAATTGTCTTCCAATTTCCTTACCTGGTTTACACTCATCACACCTTCTCCCCTGGCGCTGAGGCAGACAGACACACTGCCCAGAAACGTGGTCACAAACTGTTCCTGCCAACGTGCCCAGAGCATCACAGTCGCAGGGCTGGCAGCCACGGGCATTGCTCACGCTGAGGTTGTACGTCTGCAGAATGCACTGACTGCACCGAAGGCCAGTCACACCAGCTTTGCAAGGACATTGTCCTGTCGCTTTGTCACAAAGCAGAGAGCCATTTACTGTCCCTGCCTTCTCGCAGTTACATGGCAGACAAAGGAAGGAGTGACCTTTCTGCACTCTGTGGTACCCATCCAGGCACTGGTCGCAGCGCCTTCCCCCGATATTTGGTTTACACACACATTGCCCCGTCCTCGCGTCACACACGGTTCCCGAAATCGACCCTGCAGTATCACATTCACAAGCCTTACAACCAGTTACATCCAACCCATAAAAGTTGTCCATGCAGGTGTCACAGAGAAGCCCTTTCACTCGTTCTTTACAATTGCACTGCCCAGAGAGAGGGTTGCAGAATTGGCTCACTGAGCCATGGCTGTTGCACCAACAAGGCTCACATCCATCTTCATTAGAATATCTGAGAGCTTTAAATCCAAAATTGCAGCTATCACACCTCAGACCTGGAAAGAGAAAAGGAATTAATAAAAATAATTAAAAAAAAAAACAAAAAACAAAAAAAAAAAAAAAAAAAAAAAAAAAAAAAAAAACCAAAAAAAACCAAACCTTAAAAGCTACTAATTTCATTTTTAAAAAGGGTAAGTATCCTACACACGAAATAAAAACAAAAAGAGAGGGAGGACTGATATTCTTCACCAACATAATTAACAGGACTGACAAGGCTGCACAAAGCAATTGAATAACTGTGGCATCCCAAAAATCTGTTTACTTTTCCAATTTGTTTCAGAAGCAATGCATTTCTGCAGGCCTCTCAATACAATTTAAGATACTTCTGCAAGAGATTCTTTGTAACATTTCTAAGACAAAGCAGAATTAATCTCTTTGTGCCCCAGAATGGCACCTGTTGCACAATCAATGCCTATGTGAACTCTTCACCCTATATTGTAGAAATGCAATACACAGAGAATTGCACTGGGCTTACGATCTGTTCTGATAATAGATTTATATATTGTATTAGAAACATTAAATATACACTAGGACAGCACAAGTTAGACTAACTATAACAAATTATTTGCTTAACACCATACTTCAGTTTTATCATTGATTGCATTTATGTTAGTCTTTACTGTTAGCCCTTACTGAAAGCAGAAAATGTTTTCCATAATCCAAATTGAAATATTTTTCTCTAAATGTATGATTTAGTTAACTCCTGCAGTACATTCAAATATAAACTGTTTTCTTCATGCTTCATCCTGTAGTTTTATTAGCTTTGTTTTCAAAGTCAATGCTTGCTTTATCCCTGCCCCAAGGGATGGAATTTATATGTTAGTTTATAAAATGTACATTACAAGAAAGCAAACTAGATTATTATATGAAAAATGCAAATTCAGTTATGTATTTTTCCCTTGCAGTGGGAAAATCCTTCACTATGAAGCTATGCCTTAATTGTTTCATATAGCAAAATATAAATACAATCTTCCATCAAAATATTTTCATAATTCAAAAAAAAATACAAAACCACACAAAAATACATCTAGCAACTTACATGTAGAAAAATAAAACTAAAAATGGTAGGGAATGCATTATATATATATATGGATAAAAACTCAAAAACTCCAACAGAAGGCGAGTTCCTTTAACAGTGATGAATGACTCACCTAAGGCATATCATTTAATTTCAATAAGGAAAATAAAAAAGGACCACTATTGCTGCAAATTTTAAAAATAACTGTATTGTTAACAAGAATTATGACTCATTTTGAACTATTAAAATTGGTCTACATGGATTCATATCATATCAGTTTTAAAAATATGCGCAGTGCTTATTTGAATATGCCATACATATTCCTGACAGGTAATCTATTCCTAACGATACTGAGGAAGGCCTACAGGGCATCACATTCAATGTTAACAAGTACAGGGGAGTTAGCACGCTTGGCATTTAATTCACATTCTTCTACCTTTTTATTCTAGATGAATGACCTACTTTAATAAAATTATTGGTGCTAATGTATTTTACTGGTGATAGAATCATTAGTAAGATTTAACAGTTGTGTTAACTCTAACAGTTCATGTTTCATAACATTGCAGTCCATAGTTGCATTTTTCTGTTACCGTGTTTGTTTAAATAGATAAAATGGCAACAGACAGATTGCTCTAAAAACCAATTTAGAAATCCAAAGAGGAAAGTTCCCTAGTAAAGTTTGCTGCACACGTTTCAACACACAGAAGCTTATTTACAATTGGTTTGTAAAACAAAAAAGAGAATCTAGTCTGGAAAGAATTAGGTCTTTATCCTGCAAACAAACACTTGCATAACTACAGCCCCCCATCACAGCTACAGATAAGCACAGAAAGCAAAGATCCACACTTTTTTTTTTAACAACTATTTCAATGAAAATAAAAACAATTTTTAATGTTTCATCAAGGGGAGAAAATGTAATATGTAGATAAGCAAATACATGAGAACCAGCCTGCATTTCTTGTCTACCAAACTGCCACCAAATTAAGAAGTGTTTTCACAGGTTCAAACGTCAAATGTGGGCATAGAATATATAATTTAAAATGCTCTGAAGTCCTTTTTCTTGAAGGTAGAGAAAGGGTTTAAGATGCACAGAGGCTTTCTACTCCTAGCACCCTTTTCACTGTACAAAAAATACAGCATTCCACAGGAAAAAGGACTGAAACTATTCAGGCTTCAATCTGCTTAGAGCTATTTTCATTATTTTTTGTTTTTCTGCATTTTCTTCTTTCTTCTAATTTCCAAAAGCAGCAAAGACAACATTACAAATGAATCAACATTCACAAGTGAGGGTGTATATAATACCAAATATATTAACATGTACTTGAACATAATTAATGCAACCCAGAACCTGGTTAGGGTGAAGAAAAAAATAGAATACTAATTCTGTTAATAACAAAGCAGAAGAGGAATTTTTCTTTTTGAGACATATGCATAGTCTGAGACATGTACAGTTACCATGCAAGGCTCACTTTATCAGGAAATTCTCCTTGCATAATATTCCCATACATCAACATTTCAAAGTGTATTATATATACTGTGTATTTTGGGCACTTGATAAATTTTGTCCTTATGTGGCTGTGGCTCCCCTCAAATATGCTGGAAGTAATAAATTGCTATAATCAAATCTAATTTCTGAAAAATACCTGTGGGAGTAACAAACAAAAAAGCACGTCTTGTAAAAAAAATGATAAATAACACAGAAGGTAGCAGTTTATTATAATCAGCTTGGCATTGAATTACAAAATTAAAATTATGTGGCCCTTGATAACTAACCCTAGCTATGTACATGATCTGTGGAATTATGTTGACTTATTTTGCATTTCATAGGAACAGTTCAAAGAAATATAATAGAAAAAAATTGATAGATTTATCACAAAGGACCCCGTAGCACAGAATATTTTGAGAAAAAAAATCCATTTATTTTGGTCTATTAAGAAAACTAGCATGGAAACGATTTGCTTAGAACTCATTAAGTACAAAACACGTTGAAAAAGTGCTAATTTCCTACAAGAAACATCTACACAGTAAGCAAATTACATTATTTCTGTGACTTATTAGTATGGAGCTATGTAAGCTAACGCAGCTATGCCATAAAGAAACTTCTAAAGGGTTGATTAAACTAAGCTTCAAGCTGTAGTTTGATAGAATTATTAAATTAATAATTTTTCAACAGTTAATTTCATTCATTTTTGCAATCTGCCTTCAGCAAAGAAGCTTTCTATACCTTTCATTTAGAAACCAAGTGTGTTTTATTTCCAGAGAAAACAAGAAAAATGGCTCTGAACTCTTGCATTACACATACCAATAACATTTGCTTTGCACTTGCACTGTCCTGAATTTTGGTGACAGGTAATATCTCCATTGACTGTCCCAGAGGTATTACAGTTACAGGGACTGCAGCCATCAGGGTTTGACTGTTGCAGATTGTAGAATCCTTCCTGGCACTGATTGCATTGACTGCCAGACACATGTCTCTTACAATTACACTGGCCTCCAATCTAGAAAGATACAAAATATTATAGAATGATGAACATATCTATTTTTAGATGATACATTCATTAGCAACAAGAATGGGAGTATGAGTCGGGGAGGAGAAAATTTTAAATGGAACAGAAAAAAAAATAAGCCTGTGAGCATTTTTTTTTAATTTGTTGAGAGAGAGGAAAAAAGAGAAATATTGAACAGAGTGTAACTATTCAACTTTTAAACAGAGTTTAAAAGTCCTGCTTTTTCAAGACAGAAGGGGGAAAAAAAGTGAGTAAACAATGCGGCTGTATTTACCATCTGGATAGAGAACCTGCAAAGAAAGTTTACAAAATTGCATTGTAGATATGATGACTTCTATTAAAATGAATAGTTTTTTGAATCACAGTTACATTAAAGAACTATCATCTCCAAACATTAAGTTTTACTTTTTTTTTCAGCACATATGCTCATTTATTTTAGTGAAGATGTTAGTTAAATAAGAATGAAGCGAAATTGAAGGTTTTCCTTTCTGATTACGCATCCAAGGTACATTTCCTCTCCGTTTACTGAAGGATGTGATCCAACAGCTCAGTAACTGGAACCCTCTTCCTCTTTTCTTGGTTCAGCTGAAGTCCAAGCCATTCCACTTCAGTGGAGGTATGTAAAGGTCCTCACCCTCTCCCTAAAAACATGTAGCATTGCTATTCAGAAGGAGCTGACACATCCTCTGTTACCTCTGGACCAGGACCTGGAAGTATGAGTCTCACATCTTGTGCAAGATTAAAGGATTCCTGAAAAGCTACCTCAATTTCAGACCTCTGAAAGCCAGGGAAAAGCTCCAATCTTTATATTCATCACTTTCCAGTATGGTGGGGAAACCAACCACAGGAAAAGGGCAACAGCACAGGGATGGAGAAACAAAGACATCAGTTAATGCACAACATAAAAACAATCCCAAGGAGTCAAAGCAACACAGAGATGGGAATTGGAAAAAGGTTTGGGATTCATAATCAAGGAACAAAAACTAACTTTTCTAACTGAAGTGTTCTGGGAAATGCGGAAATAAAGACAGTGTGTTATAAGGAATTTTCTTTGAGTAAGTGTATTTTTTTCAGTGCAAATATTTACAAATATGAAAAAGTACAGCAATTCAAAACCAGTATTCATCTATGACATCAACAACTTTGCTTTTAATTAGCTACTGAACCAAAATTTCTCCTAACAGTTGCCTTTTTCATCTTTAATCCATGAGTCAAGCCAACCTGAAACAACAGGAGAGACAAAGCTACTGGCAAGTTCCACTTAAATACTATAATAACACCCTCAAATCTAAAATGAAGCTCTAAGCTTTATCAATACAAAAAAAAAGTATTTCAACATCTAATAGTAAATTCTCAGTGCAGGAAATACTGAATAAAAGTTAGAGCAGCATATACTCCTACCCTTTCCTCATAAAAGAGTTCTGTAGTCCATAAAATCTCTTTAATATGACTTCTTGATACAGATATACTACTGATATGTATCAGCCTTATTTTTCAGGAAGATGTAGATATTAAAAAGGCAGGACAACAGCAAGTATGAGAAGAGTTAAAAGACCACAATAGCAGAAAACACAGCAACAAGGATTTTCAAGTTAATTCACTTTTAGACTGGATTTGATCTAGATATTTAGCGTATTATAAGAGACTCAGTCATGCATCACAGCCATTCATCAGAGAACTCACATGTGGAAAGCAACTCTGAGTTTAATCCTAAATGAAGAAAAATACCCAGTTTAATGCATAGCTGTAAAAGAAACATTTTTGTGCTAGTGATCGCAGCATACAGAGGTTACACAATAGCACTCAACTCATACCCCAAAAAATTTTGAAGTAGCTCCAAAAGTTACCATAGGAAGGAAAGCATTACATGCAAAATGTCATCTTCAGTAAGTGAAAGTAAGATCAAAATAGCATAGCTAAATAAGACAGGATAACCACCACCAAATTTTAAAACTAGAATAAGGCAACACGAAAATGAGCATTTAACAAGCAACATGCCTAAAGAATGAAGAAAAAAAAATTGAATGTCAGAAACAAAGTAAGACCACCAGAGAGTCAGGGCAATAAAAAATTAAGTGGTATGATTAGTAGATTCAGAGTGGACATCAGAACTTTTAACTAAAAGACAAGTGCGACATCAGTAACAGGCTATTCAGAGGAGATCTGGAATCTCTCTTCCCAGAGATATCAAGATTTATCCAGACAAAATCATGACTGACTGGATATAGTACTGACAACAGTTCTGCTTTGAGGAGAGCAGATGACCAACTAATGCTTTTATGATTATATGTGGCATTCAGGAAAGAGGACCACAACAGAGATCACAAAGGAAGTCTTCCACAGCTCTTCACTATGGAAGAGGTACTACCTTTCTATATCAGGAATGATTTTTAAGACTGATTAAAAACAAAAGAAGTCAGCAGAAAAATATTCCAGCAAAATCTCATCTGTTGAAAAGTGACTACACGTGAGACTAAAGTTCTAGATGACAATAAAATATAACGTTACTGAAATACTTGGTAATTGCTTAAATCAACACCAATAAAAGAGGAATGAAATTACAACAATCTCCTTAAAAGGCTGTAAGGAAGTTTTTGAGATCTACATTCTAGTAGGCTTTTTTGTACTATTATTATCCTAGATTCTATTAGAAATTAAAATGATATCTTGGAAAAGATTGGTACTTTTTTCCCAAAGGAAAATCATGCTACATGATACTACTGCATTTCTTTAAATCAGCAACATATCACGTACACTGAACCAAATGGATCATCAAAAAGTCCAAATTAAGTTCTACATCAAGAAGTACAAACTTAATGCCTGGGGAAAACCAACACCTGACTACAGGTAGACAGTGATACATCCAAATTTAGCTATTACCACTCAAGAAAGAAGCTGTTAAAGCTGCTCCATTTCCCCTACAAATCATTTGGAAGCTCTGAAGCAGTTTAAAAGGCAATAGGAATACTGTGATTATCAACAAAAGAACTGAAAATTACACAGGAAATCTCATTCTGCCATAAAAATATGATTTGTATCAACATTTTCCATAATTTGTGTATCTGGTTACTCTCTCTAAAATAAAAGAGGTCACAGAGTGAGTAGAATAAGCAGAGATACAAATGAAAAGAGACTAAAGACATTTCAGTTTGGAAATAAAGTACTGGGAATAATACAATAAAAATAAGAAAAAAATTTGAAAATTAAGGGAATACAAGACTACAAAATCGTGAGTGTCTTATAGAATGAATATTCTTTTTTTTTCTCAAGTTATAAGACAGAACACCCATGAAATTCTAAGAAATTAAACTTAAAGGAATTAATTGCTTAAAAAATTTAATTAGATTAATTTCATATGTGAACAACAAACATGTGGCTACTCAGATGAAAATCCTGAGTTTAGCTCAGGTAGCCCAAAACCCCTAAATAGTTGAAATCTCAAAAAGCACATCATGGCAGGATCATGCTTCTGGTAATCAGAGAAGATATTGGGCTAAATTAGTCTCATTTCATACAGCAGAGCTGTTCTGCTCCTGAATACCTGGAAACCCATGGCTAATTGTGAGCAAAGGCTAGATAGTTCCAGGTGCCACAAGCGAAACATAGATTACTAAGTGCTAAAAGAAGCAACGAATATCAGGATCTTCAGCATAATTTTGTGTCAAGCTATTACAGGAAGCAGTAATTTTCATCACATACACTTGCAGAAAATGTATTTCCCCAAATTTTATCATAACATGGTAAAAAAAATTATGCTTGAAGAATAAATATAACTCTTCAAACGAGGGAGAAACGTCTGGCCAACTAAAAAATTCAAATTTTATCCAGGAACCAGCCAACAAAACTATTTACAGATCTCCTTGTAAAAAGAATATTTGGGCTTAATCCAGGGAGAACTTGATTTAAAAATGAGAAATAGAGAAAACTAGTCTCTTTAATTGTCTTTACAAACAGAGATGCACCAAAATAATCTCTGAAATGCTTGGAAGTGAATACTGTTTCAAAGAAGCTGAACAAGCAGGTAAATGTTTATAATACTGCAGAAATAGGTGTACCACAGGTTATAACACGGAAATCTACATCAAAATGGGGAGAACAAACCATTTCAAAAACTACATAAAAATCCAAGTGAATTATGAAGGAAAGAGGCTATTTTTATTATAACTGTTATTATTTCTGTAAATGTAGCTTACTCTGGAAACTATGGTATCATTGAAAATATTGGTAGCAATGAATATTTAAAGGTTTTGTTAACCAGAATTTCACCTGCTATTCACTGGAGATATCACTGAAATTTCCCCCCTTCCCCAGTTCAAATGTTATCTTAAAGAAATGTATCTTAAAGATAAATATTCTTCTTTCCTATTTTTTCTATAACCAGTGCTGGTTACAGAAGAGGAGAAAGCATTCTGTGCTCCTGTTACTTATGCCTGAGAAGCCTGATTCTGACCCAAAAAATCAGCAGACACAAACAGCCTGTGTATTAACATGACCATCTTGGTACGAAATCACTGATGGAAAATATTGTCTGGATTGTTCACTCCGAAAATGAACCTGGCCAAGCATTACTATCAAGTGGTAGTGTGTCTTGGGACCTCATAATTACAATTTTTATTTGATACAGAAAATCACTGATGCTGAGTTCACATGTATCCCTTGTGTCATTTATAATTTACGTACAAAATACACTTTATTCCTATATCCTTGAGTGTAAATAGTTACTAAAGGTATGCCAGCAACCTTGTCCTGCATAAACAACAGATGCAGCTTTGTCCTTAATCAGGAATCCAACTATTTAATGTGTCTGAATTTTAGGTGTTCTGCTGAGTTCACCTGCTTTAGACTCTTGTGATACCACACTTTAACTGGGAGACACTTTAACATGTTACGTCTAGAATGACAAATTGAAAGTGAAGCCTGTTCAGCAACCCTTCCAATGTCCTGTTACTAGACTGATACACAGACTTAAAAAAAGATTTAAGCACCCAGGACAAAGGGTGGCATATCCCAAAGAATTGCCTTAATTGTTCATTAGAGCACAGCAAACTGTTCAGCCATAGCACTCACCTAGTAGATATTCAACATGTACATATCATAGTATCAGAAAAATAAATTCTGACCATTTAAACTTTTGTTGGCCATACATGTTCTTATAATATAAAATGCAATTTGCTGAAAAAGTCATTTGCCTAAGCCTTTCTGAAAATTAAAATCAACTCCTTTCCCTTGGATATGCTTGTAATTTCAAATTGCTATTCTTTGGTCCTTGTAATAGAAACAACATAGTGTCTAAAAGTCTCTCCAATTCCGGACAATAAATGCAACATGAGGCTGGATCTTACTAAATAAAACAAAGTTGACACTTGAAGTTTCTTTTTCCAAAGTTAATTTCTGGTTTTGAAGCCCAAAACACCTGACAAAAATAACATTTTATAATTAGCCAAGTCATTACTGATTTCAATTATTTACTCTCTACCTTAGCAGAAGCACCTTCCATTGACCCACTGCAAGTTTTAGGGCATTGCAAGACTCAGGGGTATATTTAGGTCTAGCATGAGATTCTTTCTGTTCATCCTGCCATCACCAATTTTGTAATTGATTGGTACCAGTCTCAACATTCTGCCTTTCTGATATAAATGCTAATCATAAATTTCTCACTATCTTCTTACTTGATGCAAATCTGGAAAGGACCCCAGAATCCAGTTGTCTGCAGTCTCAGGCAGGGGGGAGCAAGGGGGTTGAGGACTTTTCTTTTCCTTTTCTCCAATTTAGGAAATGAGAACGGTACGGTGTGCTGGCTCACACACATAGGTTAATGGTCTGACACCAAATACCTGAGAGTATTTTCGGCATGTCAGCTTTGGGAACTGAAAATTGAATAAGCAGCAATAATGAAGTTCTTTTGCACTCCCCTGATATCTCTTCTTGCCATCATGTATGATGACTTTCAAAAGTCAGTAGCTTTCTACTACTTCTGCTCAAAAAATAAAATGAAGCATTTACCCTCTGCCCACAACACTCCAAGGGGTGGGAGTGGACCGAATCCCACAAATAAACTATCACAGAAAACCAGCATTTCCACTTTATAAAATCCATCCGAAATAAAGCCATAGGATTACTGAACATAAAAAAGCTAATTTTCTGTCATTTTAGCAATAAGGTTAAAGCCTCCCATTAAGGGAAACCAAGGATTCAGAATACACACAGTGTTTGATAACTTAATTTTTTATGGACTCCACTATGCACAATATTTTTCATTGCCACATTTGCATTCTTTATTCTCTTTTGTATATCTGTTGACTCAAATCCCCTTAATTAACTGCTTTAACCTACGTTCTTTCACTTGCAACACATATTCCATTTATTTATTTATTGTCAATCACAATAAACAGGTTGAAATCTGTGTAGATGGATAAATGAAAATGGGAAAGCTCATTCTAATTTTAGATAAAAGAATTAACTCAGAAGTGGAAATAGAAATACTATTTTCATTTAGTGCATATATTTATTTATAATTTTTAAAAAACAGTATTTAGGGAGAGTGCAGAAAGGTGAAATCTCCAGTCTGTTCAGATAGTTACTCAGTGGCACTGGAATATGCTTTCATGTGACTCTTCAGAGGAAACAGTAACTAACATTTTGTTCATTTTCTTGCCTTAGAGTTTTCTGGTAAGATGAGACAATACAGCTGCCACCTTGACAGAAGAAAATTAAGTCTTTGCAACTCTGAACAACATCCTCTGCAGTAAAATACAGCTTCCCCACAACAAGAAGTACATGATACATATTTATTTGGCTGTTTAGGGTAAATTTTTAAAAATCAGCAAAAGCTTAGTAAAGAAAGATAACTAAATTCACTGAGACCAGAATGTTACTTCCAAAGACTAGGTAAAGGCAATAGCAGCACTTTCAGGTCTGCCTAAAAACAAATGCTCAGGAAAGGAGTGGTTTTCACCCAGCATTATATATGACTTACTATAACAGAATCACAAAAGGACTACAAGCTGCCATTCCTGATAGAATATGTAAGCATTTGTAGAGCAGTCTGGGTAAAAAGCAGCACAGGAAAATGGGTAAAGGATTTTGGTATGAGGGCCAGAAAACATTAATCTCCAACTAGAGGAAGAATGCTCATGTCAGCAGTACTCTGGTAGAACTTTCTCATGTGTGAATGGTTAGGGAGAAAGGAGGAAGGCAGCCAATTCTTCTTTCACTCTCCTAAGACTCAAGCACTCCCAACAGTTCATCTGGACTTTCTGATTGTTTGAAATATTTCATGACAAATGCTAACAAAGACAATGCAACCATCTTTTCTACAATGACTAAACAACAATAATCAGCACAGAAGTGGACAAATTTTATCAGGCTGCAGCAATTCTCACTTGTACTCACCAGCCTCAAAGGAAAACCTCACTCTGCAAAAATACCTAACAAATTGCTTGTGGATGCACTGCTACATCACTCTTCCAAAATTCCACCTGTTACTGTAAGACATAAAGTCACAATTTTGAAGTTTTATTATTTTAGTTTGCACTTTAAAATACAAAGGAAGTTTCACACTGATCTGTAAGTGGACATGATCTTCAGATGTATGAGAAGTGAGAAATGCTGCAGGGAGAAATTCTCCATACCTACATGCATTTCTCACCAAGGGTAGAGTGCAATAGGTAACAGAAGCATAAAGTTTTCATGATTCATCCAAAGAACTGAGATGGGAGCAACTCTGTTGCAGTCAGCTCTTCTACACATCTTGCAAACTATCAGCATGAATAATACTTCATTTGATGAGTGATGTTCTTTCTGTATGATTCAACAGATTAGATTGTTTTGTAATTCAACAGATTCATTTTAGAACTCTGTACCTCTTGGAACTTAGTGATTAAAGTGGCACTTTGCAAAAAGAAAAAAATGTTGATGATCTGAATAAAGTGATGAGTTATGCACTAAAAGTGGGTTCTGCCCCATTTTTGGCAAATTTCCTTGAAAATTATCAATGTGATGTGGCAATTACTTTTCATGAGTAGGGTCCTTATTCCTTATGATTCCATCTTCCACAGGTCAAATTTGGAACACTTCCTCCAATGATGCCTTCCTATTTCATGTAATTCATTTCAGCCTTTAGTCCCCAGCATTATTAATCTATTCTTTAATACCTCTCAATCATTTCTCCCTGCTCTGCTTCTACTGCAGCAATTGATGGTTTATTGAGCAATACAGTCTCCCCCATTTTTCCCATTTTATCTCCCCATTCATACTTTTCATAGTCAGGCATCATCAACATTCTTGTGCATTTAAGTATAAAGCACTGATCTCTGTAAACTGCTGTTCCTCTGATTATTAATCACAGTTAAAGCTGATTTAAGGTAACATTTCACCACAAACCCTGGATACATAAATTAACATTTGTTTTCATTCCTCCTATGTCTCGAAAAATAGTCCTAACATGATAGCTGTGTTTTCCAAGCTTTTTTTTTTTCCAATTTTGTATTACTGGCAGCATGTGTTACTTCAGAAGACTGAAAATTATAAAATAATTTCTCTTAGTAATACAGAATATTTAAAAAAATATTTTAAAAAACATATTTTGCTAAATTTGCATATCACACAGAATATGTGCATGAGTCCTGTGAAGTGCACCGAGTCAAACTGGGCATGTATTTGAACCTCTATGATGGTAATTGAGGATGAAAATACAATAGGATCCACAAGAGTTCACTGTTAAATAAAATTCAATGACAAGAGACATATGATGAAAAAAGACAGAGATTACTTTACAAACAGAAATACTGAAAAAAGAAGGCATAGGAAAAGTGGCAACAAGTTGAAGAAGTTCTTTCACATTTATCTGCAGAATAAGTTCTACCTTTAAAATAAATTTCAAAACAAATATTTCTTCCCTATTCCTAACAAAATTTAGATTTTGGCAATGGACAGGACACGCAAATAGAACACAAACCACAATATATCTTTAGTATATGTTCAAGATTTTAATTGCTTTTCCTGTTTTTTTTCAACATGCATGTTTTAAAAGTTACAGATAGATTTATTATTGGACTAGACAGCTTGCATGACAATGAGGTCCATTGGCTTTAAAAGCCTAGCTGATGGTGTTCTCTTTCCAGCACCACTTTGTGGGTTTCTTTTATTTTTAATGGACTTTATAAATTAAAAGGGAGATCAATCCTTGTCTTATTAGAGGCAAAAGTAGCTTAATTTTAATTCAATTTCAGGCTCAGCTTATTGCCTGAATTTTCAAAGCCTTTTAGTAACTTTAAAACATTACCAAGGCCTTCAAAAACACTCAGAAGCTAGATGTTTTAACATTCCTGAGTGCCGAGGTAGCATCCCAAAACTACTATTCATACAGCATCTTTTATGTCTGTTGCTGATCTAGATGAGTAACTCTTCAGCAGTACATCTCAAATTCCTCTCTGTTTTCACAGCTTTCAGATGTCTGATGTAAGTCAATTATCATTTTGAAAAGGCTGAACTTAAGCTTTTTTTATTTTTTTTAATTGACTAGTTACCATCTGAATACAGTTTGTAAAATCTTATGGCTGTCTATCCAGCTGAGTGAAAGGTTTTCTCCTTTTCCTCCACTGAGTCTACTTACATTATCACACAGGAGGCTCTTATTTTTGGTGCCTGTTGCATTACAGTCGCAGGGTTTGCAAACATCAACGGCTGAAAGATCTGCACCTGTTTGTCTGTAATGGAAATCCTTGCACAGCTCACAGTTCCTTCCTGCATGAAAGAAAGGTTATGCATTATGGCTTCCAATTCATTAAAATTAGCTATATAATTCAAAATTAAGGACTATTCCTTTGAGAGAATTCTATAATTTTCAGGACGTCCATTTTAATGCACCTTTCATCTCTACCTGCCAATTTAGTGATCCAGAGCATATGAAACAATGAACCTGTTACAAACTATGTTTTACTCCATTAAACTTCCATCTGTTATATAATACCACACTTATATAAAAGCTGTGCCATGCAAATGCCTATACATTTTTTTTGGAAAAATTGAACCTGAAACTTTTCTTTTTTTATCTTTACTAGATAAAGTCAAGAAAACTGAAGTAGAAGAGAATTTTAGAAGAAGTATTCAAATTTACTACCTACATTGAAAGAGATTTATTTAGTAAGCAAGAAACTGACATCAGAGCAAAATTTGACAACTGTTTTAGGTGTTGTCTGTTAAACTGGTCCAATAAGAATGTATTTTGGATTTAAACGCCCTAGCACATGTAATGGGCATAGCCTTGAAACCATATATTTTAATTATTTATTTGAATGTGTTTTGCACCAAAGTTTTTATACAAGATTGGGTTAAATTTTACAGTATTTTCCCATGGCTTAAGAGTTGATACCACTGTTGTTACTGTAATATCCGAATAGTTTAAAAAAACACATACATATATAAATTTTCATTGGACTGTCAGTCATTGAGCATTACTAATTTCAGCTGACACAAGGCTTAGTCAAAAAGGAACTGTAAAACAAACAGCCCATTCTCTTTGACTTACCAGCTGTGTTGTGCTGACAGTTATCACACACTCCGCCACCACCTCGGTGGTGCTCCTGAGGAAAAGGATCCATTGCTAAGTCATAGTGGCAGCTTTCTGCATGGCCATAACACTGACATGGTTTGCAATTATAGGCATGAACTTGGTCACCTGGACGAAAAGGCTTGTCATTGTACAATGGCAAACAGCGATCACACTGAAATAAATCAGAAATAAAAGAAAATTGTGCTTCTTAGACATCAATGTTTCTTCACCTCACAAGTTTACTATTATAGTCCCTAAGTTCATACTTTTTTCTATGTGTTTTCCCCTATTTAAATGTTAATAATATTGGGCTTAGACAAAAAGTGAGAAAGCACAATAACTCACTTTAAAAACAGAAGGTAGGCAGAAGAACAAAATTTTACAAATTTAGATACTCAACACAGGCTAATGTCCTGAGATTGTAGTTCACTTAACCTTAAAGATGCAAAATGGTGCTTGCTATGTTTATAGCACAGAAGACATTTGGATGCATTTTAAACAATGTCTCTCCTTGTAGTTTCTAACATTGTAATAACTGTAGTTTGTGCCACTACCATTTGACCTTGTGAATGAAACAAAGGAAACAAAATATATTGCAATCATAATTTCTGTCTTTCAGAAGTAATTTAAATGCTTCAAAATAGGTTGCTTCTGTAAAGTATTTGGGCAATTATTTTCTTTTTTGGGTAACTTCCTTCTTCATCTTGAGAAGCATGCTCATCTTTTTACATGGTTGTTACTCCAAGCATCATTATAATTATTTGTTATTTTTTAGTATGTCTATATCACCTATACACTGAAAACTAGGAAACTGTACTGAAGTTTCTAAACTGTTTCACTCACAGCTGGTGCTGGGAAAGCATCATCTGTGTGTAAAATATCTGAATTAAAAATCATAAGCTTAAGAGTCCAAGAATTGCAAACCACTCACAAATTATCACAAAATCCACTTGGGAGAGAAAATTACATCACAAGAAAATATCTACTGAAATTTGGTTTTAATTTACTAAATAAAAAGTAAGCAATAAGATGGCAATAATAACCGCACCTTTCTCTAATCAGTTAAAAACAAACCAAAAACACGCAATATTACCACAGCGAGAGAAAAAAGGAGTTTTCAGGATGAAAATTAGCAGGATTTCACTTGAGACCTTGAACTCTGGCCTTTGTTTATCAGAACAATCGTTGCCTAATTGTGATTATCTCACTTTAAGTGCACTAAGGGCAACATCTTGACCATAACTCGTCGAAAGTCACACAGCTCTAACTTATTCAATTCCCTCATTTAGATCCATGTCCCCTCTCTCTCCACATTGAGAAAATACAGCATTACACAACATTACACAGCACCCAACAACGTGAGACAAGAGGGTTCATTCAGGCATGGCACACCCTGGGAAGCACAACAAAGAAACAAGCTACCAGCCAAGCTATCCAGCTCACGCAGCTCCCTCCTCCCAGCATGTCTATGGAAATATGTCCTCCTTGAAAGAAAACAGCGCAGGAATAGCTACCAACCTGCCAGCCCTGAGTTTCCATTTGTGCATGGCCAGCCACACAGCAGCTGAAAGCATTCATCATCTCATTTCAGATTTAATCTTGGATCAGTTACTTATGCACACCTGTGCTTGCACCTATTGTTAAATGACACACAAGCACGAAGGAGTATGAGAGAAAAAGATGGCATCTGATTACATAGCAAGGAGCCTCTTTGAAACATACCTTGTTCTGTGACTTTTAAAACTTTGACAAAGCTTTTAAGAATCATACAATTACAAAATTTGGAAAAGACCTTTTAGATCATCAAGTTCAACTATTAACCCAACACTGCCAGGTTCACCACTAAACCAGGTCCCTGAAAGCCAGATCTACACACTTTCAAAGATTTCCAGGGACAGTGATTCTATCACTTTGCCTGAGCAGCCTGTTCCAATCTCTGGCAACCCTTTCACTGAAAAATTTTTTCCTAATATCCAATCTAAACCTTCTCTAGCCCAACTTGAGATTATTTCCTCTTGTTCTATCACTTGTTACCTGGGAGAAGAGATTGACTCCCCCCAACTACAATCTCCTTGGCGAAAAAGCAGTCATTCAGAAGTTGGCAATGAGTGTGAAATGTTTGTTTTTCTTGCAGTTGTCACGCCTGCCTGCAATAAATATGGGCACTGAATCCCCACGTCAGCCTGCTGTTTGTCACACCATTATTAGGCTAAGAAATGCATTTAAATTCCAGAACCCCAGAGCTGAACTTTCATGTTTGGTCGCACTACGATGTGCATGTTGTAACCTTCAGGTCTTCATTCACCAAATTTCAACTCTGTATTTGTCCAAAGCACAGTAGTTGAGAACTGCAAATCAAGAAATTTGGGGTTGGTTCTTAGCTACCACATGTAAAATGGATAGGTACATTTCCAAAAAGTCCATGGCAAGGTCTAGCAGTAGATTTACAAAGGATGTTAATGCTTAACAAAACCAACATTTCTCTCTAAGTGTAGCACCATGAAACATGCAGATGTTGTTATTCTTAGTTACATCTAGGCACTCCAGAAAACATCTTAAATATATGGTTTTCCCTATGGCCAATAACAAACATGTCTTCTTGATAGATAGAATCTGAACTTCTCACCATCTGCATATTTCTGCAAGTGAGAACTCTTCCTCATTGAGTATAATGTAGTTAATATTTACAGTTCCTCACATACTATTTATGATTAACTCCAACATCTAACATAATATAGATTGACGTTTAACTAAGGTTTACATAGATTCTTCTGTAACAATATAAAAAGTCTTATTTATTCAATTTTTGATAAATCAACAAATGCCGTATCCAGTTTTCAGACCTCAGATATTTAAAAGCATTATGGAAAACTCTGAAGACCTGAAGCCTGTACTGCATCCAGTCAATCTCTCAGTTCCATTCATATCCGCTCAAGCATTTATCAGAGTGGCTTTATATATTGAAAATTTTCTTTTCTATTATGATTTCTATAATTATTCTTGTATATTTTGCCATTACCTTTCTCTATTAAGTTCTATACGATTGATTTAAAAGAGGCTCTCAGGCTGCAGTGTAAGGCTAACTTTGCTTGACTGTCTTATTCTTTCATGGGCTGTTTCCAGCTCATTATGTGACAGCCTGGAAAGCTTTGGAACACACTTTTACTTGAGTCTAAAAATTAATCTTTGCATACAAATGTTACCAAAATCTGGACTCCACTCTCAGGCCCTCAGGTTCCATTTGTAAAAGGCAGAGATATCACCCAAAGTTGGACCCAAGGCATTTAGAGAACAATTTGTAAATGAAGAAGCTGAACATATTTTTCATAAAATGAGAGACAAGCTTTGTGAGGAATAATTTCTTCTTTTTTCATAATCTGGCCCCTCAATATCTGCAAATCATTCTTAAGCAACCCCTTCTTCCCATCATCTCAGATTTCAAAACAATACATTTCATCATCATTCTTCACCAAAATGGAACTCAGGAAAAAAAAATTCCATTTAGTGTGTCAGATTTCATAACATAGTCATGCAAATACCTAAACTAAGATTTCTATTTGTAATAGTTATGCAGATTTTTCATTTCTGGTACTGCTTTGCTGCACAACAGCTAGCCAGATGTATATGCCAGACAAATTCAAGACAGTAATTTTAGCTGTATTAAGTGTAAATCTGACAAAGACATATTCTGCCTTATGCAAAAAGCTTTTCAAGGACCTTTGATTTCTAGTACAAAACACTGGAAAAACCAACCCTAAAGCCAAAAACATTCATATAGCCCTTCAGTTGTGGTGACTTACTCACTGCTAGCACAGAACTGAAGTCAAAATGAGACTGCTTGCTGAGAGTGCTATTTCTTCTAAAAAATATTTTCTTTTTCTCTACCAAAAAAGTTATACTTGGAAACTTGCTTCATCAAATACTTGCTTAAATCAAAAAAAATATATATATAAATAAATAAATTTATTATTACAGTTCCTAATTCACTGGGGTGGGAGCCAATGAAACAGGTATAAATCCATAAGACAGAGCTTTATCATTGTCAATGATAGTCAAAAATCAGGATGGATTTTGATTTGCTTTTAAGGGTTAGCCTTACTGAAAAAAAAATCTTTAAGCTGCTTGGATTCCATGTAAATCTTTGATAAAATTCAAAGTAGTGATATACTTCTAAATACTAATTCTATTTTATTACTACTGATACTTTATTTCATATTTAATAGATACTGACATGGTTATTAAAGAATGAGAAAAACAATTAAACAACACCCTTATTGTACTCTGAATTAATACAGTTAATTCAAGCACTTCAATTATTGTTACAATGCATATATGCCAAATCAAAGATGTGACACTCAGTGGGGCAACCCATTAACATTGACAGGAAATATCTGATAAGGCAGATACATCATTAAAATGTATTTGGTTTGTTTTCACAAGGTAGCATAAGTCTTGCAAGAGTGCTTGGTGAACTTCCAGATCTTATTAAATATTTATAATTAATCCTCACAAAGTAACATTTCACAATGTGTGTTCTAATTAAAGGGACAGTGTCAGCTTGATTTTTTTTTCTAATTTGATCCATCTAAAAACTTGAAATTTCTGTTCAACTCCCATTTAGACTGTAGATCCTACACTTCTGCATAAGAAGTGAGAAAACTTAGATCCCCTATGAAATTTTACAAAGATCTTTCACACATTAATGAGCACTGTATCAAATGCTCTGAGGTTATCTCTCCTCACTCTGTTCCAGGAAGCACAGACCAAGCTTGGGGTTTTTTTTGATGTGTGATTAGTCTCTCCTTTGCTACTGCTGTTGCTATTCCACATAACCCCTTCTTAATTTTTAGAAAGGCTATTTCCAAAAGGCATAAATGTAGCAAGGAATACAACATGTACTCACAATGGAAATCTAATACTCAGTGAGATTGAGGGATTCATTCCTTTCATGTAGCTCATTCTTTCTTAACCTCAACTTATTTTCCTTTTTTTTTTTTTTTCTTTTGAGATAAATGATTAATCTAGGGAATCTTTTCTTTGAGCAAGTTTGTTTTTTGTTTTTTTTTTTACTCATACATCATGGTTTCTGCTTTTGTTAAGTTGTATGTGCACAGCTTCCAAGAAATCCAAAGGCTGCATGAAATAAGTGAAAAGTGGTACCATTGAGCTTTCCTCTACATATTTATCTAGATTTCCATGACTTAGAGTAATCAGTCCCATCTTGGCTCTTCCATGGCCAAGAATTTTAGAATCATAAATGAAAATTAAAATTTTTCATTCATGATGTTTTGGATCGCATTATGGACTACTTGAAATGTTTCCTCTCAAAGTAAAGTAAATTGGAAGCCAAACCCCAGGACTTTGCCTACTGCACTCCACCTATGGAATGAGTCTGGAGTCCACAGAAGCAGACTAAAACTACCATGGAGTAGTACCTTCACCCTGCAGGACTCTTGCTAGTTATTACAGCAGGCAGAGACAATCTTTATTAGATGCTCACACTCTAATTGCAGGTTTGCATCTAAAGTTTGAAAGTGGCATAATCACTAACAAGAAATCAAATCCTTAAACACAACACTCCTGATGGGCTGTGGTGAAACGGCTTTTGGTGAGGGTGGTGAGTGGAATACATCTATTTCCTTAGTTGATACAAATCTGCTACAGAAAGTTTCCCTCTGAAAGACAGGCCTATGCTAAAACACATATACACACTCCTTCCCAGGACTGAAATCCCTGTGTTGAGGCTGTTCATGGGTGGCATAGACAGGCAAAGGTGAGACTCACATTATTTCTTTCTGTATGGCTTTCCTTGACGCATAGACACCTGTATGGTTTCATAGCTGTGTCACAATCATCAGCATGGCCATGGCAATTACACCTGAAAGAACAACAGGTGCTGTCAAAAGTTAAAACATGAAAATACATCTGTGCAAAAATATGTTACACAGTCACAAAGTCAATTTTGTGCATTACACAGACTGGTTCTTTATTAAGAAGAAATAAATGTCACCAAAGAGAATGTTCTTAGGTGTAGTAAACTAAAAAATACTACTTCACTCAATATATCTTTAAGCACCAACAATTGTTTTTCAAGAAAATGAAAACCAGCATGTAGTAGAGCTACGCTTGTCTTATACAATATGCTATGAAAACTGTGTTTCAGTATGTAACATTAACATGTAAAATTTTATTAAATAAGTTACAATTATCAATGCTAAAACTTCTAGTGCAGCTGTAGTGTTTCAAGAAATCGTAACCACCTTAGGAATAATTTTGAAGTTTAATCCATTTTATCTCCTTTAAAATGTCCATTTCATACTAAAATAAAATCTGTATAGAGTTAATTAATAGTCAATAGCCATATGACTCTACCTGAAGGGTTGCTCTTCTGAAGGCATGGCATAGCTTTGCAAATTACAGCTGAAATTATTTTACGGTTACATCATCACCAAGATAAAGCTGCTTTATTAAATGTATTGTCATAATACATCTAAATCAATAATCAAAACATATTAATAAGATAGAAAATTTTAAAGTAAACATGACTTCTAACAGGGTGCTTTCTCTCAAAATAAGAACTACTAAAATAATTTCAGGAATAAAAATACTTACAAATCTGCACCATATGCTTCTTGGAAACTACTTCATTGCAAAATTTGCATATTATTTACAGGGCATAATTAGTCCTTTCACAAGACACCACACTTATCATATACAATAAAGTTGTCAGTCACAGATAATACAACAGTTTTACTGACAGCTACCCAATTTTGAAAGGAAAACTCCAACTAAAACAAAGAATGAGCTCTGCCTTGACTGTTAAAATTGCCATGTCTGAGAATCTATAGCTTGGAAGAGTTACTGAAATAAAGCACAAGTCATTGTTCCAGTCATAAGCCTTTCCTTAGAGACACTGGTAATTCCAAGGAAAGGATTGCTTTTGACAGATTTGTGTAATAAGTATAATTAATTGCAAAATAAAATATGAGCAAACAGTTTTACAAAACAGTACACCAATCATTTCCAGCTTGATACGCTGCTTCAGATCAAATTCCGTTCTCAAACATACACGTAAAAGCAAAACAAGTTGATCAAATTTTAGGCAGGTCCTTATACGCTGTGCAGAGCTGTAACAGTCAGAGACAGTGCTGGATCTAGGAAGAGTCATGTAACACTTACCTTCCACTGACTGTAACTTCATTAACTCCATAGTACCTATGCCTAAAATTTACCCAAGGTTCATTAGTGTGATACTGGCCACGGAGATGAATCCTCACTTGTGTAGCTTTTACAAATTCTTGAAGAGATGGAGTATTATAAAAATCATTGTAACCAGGTCGGTGATTTGGTTCCGGGGTAAGAACACTGAAAGTCAAATTACCACGAGAATATGGTGTAAAGCTGTTTAAATAGAGAGGAAAACAAATTAAACTCAAAATATTACATATTTTACAGATTCTAGCTCCTAACATTGTTTCTGAGAGAGGGTCTCAACTGTAAATGGTGGTTTTGTGCTTTCTGGGTAAAAGTTTTTCTGTCAGTGGATTCCCAGTCACCAGAATTCAAGAAGGGGAAAAGAAATGTCCACTATATGATTGTTTTGCCCTAAACTACCATGCTCTTCTCAAAACCCAAAGTTCCCAATTAAAAGTAAAACCTTTAGCAGGTAACTTCAAAATATGACTAAATTGTGACTGATACAGTGTCATCTGCACACATTTTCAAAAAGTTTAACACACTGTCCTTGAGAAACCCAAACTAGGCTTAAGTCACATAAGGAAATCATTCAGATGACTAATAAAATAATTAATAGGCTTACATTGTTAGTAATATACCTGCTAAACAAATATAAAATCCATACAGAAACCATTGCTGTATTTTGAATTCCAGAGTCACAGGACCATATCATCTGCTCATCTGAGTTTGCAGAGTTGGAAACACATGCCACTTTCCAGCAAGTGAAGTGCAAGATAATTTAATGGAAAGCAGTAAGATTGAGAGTAAAACTACATATTTAAGCCCAGGAAGGGGAAGGACAGTCCTGAGAATTCAAATAAAACTGAGTAACAAGTAGATATAAACTGCACATTTCCACAGCTTGGTATGAATCGTGTCACATTGGTCTATGTACTAGGCAGAGTTTAGCCTCTGGAAGAGAAAAGAACGTCTGCTCATTTGCACACCTACATGGGATCATTAAAAATAGGTATGCCACGTTATCACCTGGCACCTGACATGCAACATTCAAAAAATGTCACTTCAAAATACGTCAGTTTTTTAAAGACAAGATTTCTAGTTAGGCTAGGTCTGCTGAGTCAAGCTCTTCTGTCTTCATGAAGGATCTCTGAATTTCCTGTGCTCCTAATCCAGGTCAGTGCTTCCCAAAAATCACAGTGGAATATATCTGTTTCTCTGGGTGATTATGTGTTCTCTTTCCCTCCACAGAAAACTAAATAAATATTTCTTCTATGGCATATAGAACAGTAATGGAAATGTTTAGACAGATAAAAATGGCAGATAAACAACACCATGTTGGTATGGAAGCATCAGAAGGAACAGCAGAAAGACTGTAAGGCTGATGGCAACTAGATAAGTAGGTCATCAAGATTTTAGGGCAGCTATGTGCAGTTTCTCAGGAAACCAGGAAAACAAAGGAGATTCTAAAATGAGGGTCAGACTAAGCAAAAATTCAAGCCTCTGATAAGGGGATAAAGGACAGTGAGCAACTCCTAACTTACACAGGTGGTACAGGATGGAGAAACAAAAACCTTAATCCCTTTCATTCCCTAAAGGACACAAAAAAGAGTCCATTTAGTACTAGCATATGATCACCAAAATGAAAGCCATCAAGTTATGGTAAGGATTTTAAACCCAAGGTCATTCTCTTCCATGTAAACCCAGGGAGCCCTGGATAGGCCACCAGGACACTGATGTCTAAATCCTGGAAAGACAATCTGGACATATCTTGGCAGTTACAAGTTTGTGGGTATGAGAGAAAGAAAGAGAAACAAGTTTTGTTTTACAATAAAATCCTCCAGGGAACACTGTTACACTGCTGACATAAATTTGGAGCTTGGTTTCAACAGTAACTCTTCTTTGAGCACACAGAATATTCACCAATGCATATCTTATCATTTAAAGCTTTCTGTACATCAGCTGTACCCAAAAATTAGTCATTCATATCACTTCCTATCACTATTTACATTTTAATTGAAGGGGAGAAACTGCTTAGAAAACATTTATGGAAACAGTCCATATTTAGCTCCTCAGTTCTTTTTTAAAAATATACAAATACATATTTTTGGGCTGAAAGTGGTGTTGCACCTCACTTGGGTTATTTATCCAAAAACATTTGTCTTGAGATATTTCTCTTCTCCTCTACCCCCTGCTTCAAAGATCAGCAATAAAGCTCAGTTTCCTTTGCTGAAAAGTGGTGTAACTCAAATGACCTTATGCTCCTCTCCTCAGAATTCTGAACTCCTGGAGAACAAAGATGCTGACACTTGAAAAGTCTTAGAAAGGTAGCAAAACTGGGGGGGAATAAAAAAGCACAGTGCCTACAGCACCTGGTAATGTATTTTCTCACTGATTTCCAGCCAAGTACTAAACAAGCCTAATACTGACTGGCATCTGAACTCAGGCAAGAGATAATGGAGTTGAATATAGGTAGTGGTATAAGTTCATCTATATATGTGTGTGCGTACATACACGCGTGTGTGTGTGTGTGTAATATGGTAACATATTAACTGTTACATACGTTATACAGTATATATATATGAATTGTATATTTTATATATTACATAGTTTTAAATTTTCACATGTTAATTGACAGTAAAAGGGCTTGCAACATATTTCTAAATGGTAATAATCCTTCTTGCCCCAATTCCAATAGTTTTCCAAGCTTCTTGCTTGGAAAGACGAGAAAGCTTCATGATACCATTTTCAACCCATTTCTTACATGTGCTGCACAACACTAGCAGGGTTGAATGACTGGCTTTTGTACTTCAGTCTGGCCTCTTTCCTAAGCTTCAGAAAAAGCTGCCCTCCCAGAGATCAGAAGGTAGACTTTCACATTCACTAGAGTTTAGAACAGTGTTATATCAGTACCTTCCTCCACTGATCCTCCCAGTGTTCTGCAATTCTACTGACAACAGCCATCAAAACACTAACACGTAACATTTTGAAACTCTACCTCAAAAATAACAGAGGAATCTATTAACTCACACTCATAAATGATTAAATCTGATAAAAATGACAGAAGACTCTGGTAATCTTGAGTTGAAAGGTCATGTTTAGGATCTTTTATATATTCAGCAGTCCATAACAAATGAGCGAACCAAATTACAAGATTCTATCTCATTGGAACATAGCAATGAATTGTGTCAGGATGGTACCTGGTCAAAGCATCTGTACTATGCAGATAATATCCACTCATACCTATGCAACTGGAGACAGTTGACAGAGTCTGGTTTTTCCAGAGATCCATTGTTCTCCATTTCAAAAACACTGCAATTCCTAGCAAAATATTGCCAGTCTTCCCATTCTAGATCATCTCTTTTTCTCCTTTCAATTTTTATTGCTTCAGGGAGTGGGCTAAAAAACTGCAGTATAATATAGAATACCTACAAGAAGATAACAAATTTATTAACTGATATTAATGGCTAAGTTGTAAAACAATGAGAATTTAAACCTTTTTTTACTGTAACTACACAGTCTGCTTTACCACTCACAGGCAGAAGCAGCCATATTTCACCCCACATATTCCCAATTAAAGCCAAAGAGAATCTTTTTTGTTGAACAAGCTCTTTGATCTCTCAGATGCTATCACACAACTACTGAACTATTGCATCAGAACTTCACTTTTCCTCAAAGATTGCTTGAAAATGCACTGCAAAGTCAGGTTCTAGATTTGTTACAGCAATGTTTTTTTGGTGAAAATGAAAGTTGTAATTTTGTTTATGTTGCCAAATATTTGATGAGTTGTTTTCTGATAGCAGGGGGATTTTTTAATTCTCCATAATGTTAGCTCAAAATCTCATCAAATAACTGTTGTTTCAAAGAGCACTTCCCTCAGCATACTGCCTAAGCAGAAGTGTGGGTATCAATTAAGCAAAATCCAAAATTTCACATACATTTGAAAACACTTTTAACTAAAAAACTAATATTTACATATGTAGCCAAAGCCTGCCATCACATTCTTTCCCCATTCATCATTAATTAAAAAAAAAAAAATAATAGGCCAGCAAGCATAAACAGAAGTTTTATTAATTCCCTATTGGGAATGCAGCCCCACTTCTGATATGTCCCTCTTTTCAAGACATCCTGACATTCTTCAACAGAGTGGAGGGTTAGGAGCAATATGGTCTCTTCAATACCTATGCCTGCTTGTCATTTTCTCCTTTCATATTCCTTAGGAGGCTAATCTATCACCTCCAGAACATCTACAAACAAAAACACCCTCTAATATGTCAATGTGCTTTTGATACATTAAATTTCATTTGCTGGCAGTCAGTTTTCTGCCAGTAGGTACAAAACAGGCACCTTAAGTTTTAATATAAATTAAAATTACAGTTGAAATTTATGAAAGTGGAGTTAAAAGACAACAATCAGTGCTGTAATTCTCTGGGGAATGGTTTTTCCCCCCAAGACCCCTAATGCCTGTAACCATATGGTTTGACCTTTCCTTCCTTTCTTGACCTAATTGGCTGAGTGCCAGCCATCCTCCCAGAGTGGGAGACTAAATAAGACTCCTGTACTTCCTTGTTCTCTCTCTTGCCCCTGGAACCCTTTGAGAATAAACGCCTTGGAATAATTTTGGGGTAAGAGCCTCTTTTGGAATCCTTTGTCCTGTCCCCCTGAGATATCCCTCCAAAGCCCCTCAAGAGCTGGGGGGGGGGGGGGGGGGGGGGGGCTACAGGGGAATATTTTCAAATCAGTTTCTAAATATTGGTGCCTTCACACAGGATATCTATTCTTGCATATCTACTCTAGATTACTGCTTGTTAAAACAGGCACATCAAAAGAGAATGTCAAGGACCATAAGGCACTCTGTTGCCTTTTGCACTGTTATTTGCCAGTAAATGAAACTTTCTTCCAGGTCCTCTAAGGATAACATTTTAAAGCATAAGGTTTGAATATCCTCAAAATTGCAATGCAATATCTACAAAAATCTGGTTTTAGTTTTGTTTTAATAAGTGGCAAACGGCATCTTCCCATTACCTGATACTGTCCGTTTTGTAAATCTATTGTGATTGAAACACCACGATCCAGACCTGCAGTATTAGCAAACACAGATGAAATCCAGGTGGTCCCAATGTCATTATCATTGATGTAGTAGAGAGGATAGCCTTCTGCATCCAGCCTCAGCACCCTGTCATTAGTGGTATCATCTGCACCATTAGGGATGCAGTACCTCTGTATCAAAGGGTGTACTCGGGGATGACTTCCAGGACAGCGGCACTCAGACTGGGTATGAAGATGAGGGAATTTTCCAGAGAATACCTCCAAAATGTCTCTGTCATAGCATAGAGAATAGTAATTACATACATGACAAAAAGAACAAATGTCACTTTGTGCATCTAGGCTCATAGATTAAACAAAATTCAGTTTAGATTATAGTAGAAGCCCTAAACTCCTGACTTAAGCTCATAAAAATCGGGCACTCAGCTAGGAGTGAAGCCTCCCCTGATGGTTTCTACATTATCCATGGTAGCAATAGGCATCTTCAGAAAATATCCATGAAGAAGCACTCTGTAGCTCCTTTCATTGCTCCACATACATGGAGTTCTTCAGACACAGGGCACCAAGGGAAATGAGTTCTTTGTGGGATGTCTAAAGTTAGATAGGATGAAACCCGTCAGAAATATGAGGAGAAAAACATTTTATTGCAGTATCATGTCTGACTCCAATCAGCAGTCTGGACCCTGTTCTTACACAGTGTTAATATACTGCCTGTAACCACAGTAAAGTTCAATGTTTGCACTCAAATCCTCCCAAAAGACCAGCTTGAACAATATCATATTGTACCTTAGGAAACCTGGATAGAAACATTTTCACTTTTAATTAATTTTAAGAAAAATGTCCATTTTTCTAACTGCAATCAACCTAGCTACGTCAAATCATTGAGATTCTTCAGTCCCCTCTGACATCAACGACTGAAATAGATACGAAGGTAGGTAGGTAGGCAGGCAGGCAGGCAAGCAAGCAGATATATGGATGACATGGACAGTTCTTTACCTGCTCATCACTGGCATAAAGGAAGGATTTTGTGAGTCTAGAAAAGATTGAATTTTTATATACAAACCTTGTTACTTTTCCCATTTTCCTACTTTATCAGTAAGAACATAATTTTGCGTGTTTATTAAGGAAATAAATACTTGCTAGCTGTCACTACAACTTCCACAGAACCCATTTACAGGACTTTTTACATATGCATAGCCTTAAATTAATTGGTATGCAGGCAAGACTCCTTCCTAGTTTATCCCAGACAAACATTTTGGACCAAGTTATTTGTGGATATAAAACCAAATCTAGAAAGACATCAGTAGGTCAAAACAGCCTGTAAAATACCTTAATTTTCAATTGTTAGGCTTAATTCATTTCACTGACCTAAATTGTAGTTCAAAAGATTTGACAAGCATTGCTTTGAGAGATACAACCAACACGATTTTCATAAAACTTGGAATTCAGATTCACATTAATACTTCCAATCCACAGGAGCTCAGTTCATCATAATGTCCTGCAGACAGCTGAGCTCCAAGGAAACTGCTCTACATCTTATTGAAACACTATCATTAAGTAGCCTGAAGGTCTGCAGTCCCAAGTGTCATTGTGTGCAGCCTCCCCAGAAGCACCACACAGACAAATAGGACCTGACTACTTCTGGCCAGCCTGAAATGACTGGATTAATCCAGCATGAGCTGGATAACAAAGGTAACATCTCCTTGTAATGTGTTAGGAAGGGAGACTAGAGGGCAACAGAAATTGCAGTGGCAACAGTAATTTGGCCTCGGGAACAGAAGAAGTCAAAGCAATTGCCCAGGGCTCTGTGGGCTAAGTCATTGGTGGCTTATGGTGACAATCTCATCTGGAGAGCAAGGGACAACGGCACCTCAGGGCAGGGGTGTGTGCGTGGGGTGGGGGAGCAGCAAGAATACCCGACATGGATACCACGGGGAAGTGAAACCAGAGGAAAGCAACAACCGAGCACAGGGGGCCAGTCTTCCAGCCACAAAGCCAACGTGCTAATCACTTGCAATGCCTGTCCTCATCTGCCTCGCTGGTACCTGCGTGGTCAAAACTGGAATTGTCCGCTGTGTTCCCTTCCTCGCCCTACAGTTTACATGGAGCTCAGAGGAAGCTTAGCAAGTCTTATCCACCAGGACTGAGCTTATCAGCACACACTATTATGACAGAATTATGATGAGTAGGTAACACCTAGACAGTTTATAAGCATTGAAATCTAGCAACTGGATCTACTCTCTGCAGAATACATACTAAGTCAGGTTGTAGCAAGGACAAGGAGAGCACGTGTTTATTACAGAGTTTTGTTTCACTACACATATACTACATACACCACTACCTACACCAAGTCTATTTAAGCAACAGTTCAAAAGTAAAACACATTAAGTTTTTGAATTTATTTTAACTCAAGATTTTTTAGATTAAAGGTAATCTTTGAAATGAGGCTCAGGAAACTACATTGTCATAAGCAATTATCTAAAGGAAACATCTGAAAAGCACTACACTTTGGGAAATAAGCAAATAGTTATCTACACTTCCTTCTTGCCACACTCTTTTTTTGTTACAAAAATACAACTGCTTTACCTGTTTGTAAGTGCCACTGGATAAAATCGAAAATCTTGCATTCTTCCAACAAATTGCTCTAAACCTAAGGAAATATACCATAAATAATCTATTGAGCAGAAGGCAGCTTTGCACTGCATGAGAGCACCTTTAATTCAGCACTCAGAAATCTCTCTTGCACAATTACCCCTCCTGAATGAAACCATCTTGGGCCTGGACAAAACTATAGAGGGCAGTGACTTAATTTTTTTGATAAAAAAGAATGATTTATAATAACTTTATAAGAACATTTTGTACCTATCTCTTTTCTGATTAGAGAGGTGGCACAGGGATCGGCTCATTAGACAGAAGTAATGAGCCAGTCCATGTGCCACCTCTAATTAGAGAAGAGATACAGTAGGTACAACTGTACCTATCAATTTATACGATAAAGATAAAAAGCATTTTAAAATATTCCTTTCTTTTACATGATTATTAGCTATCCAGCATTCAGAATCAAAATCACAACAAAATACATTTCCAAATACAAGTTTTAAGAAATGGGGTACAAAATACTTTCTTGCCCAAAGCCACAATAAAGCTGTTTATGTGACATATATTTAGAAGTTAACTTCAAATTGTGCATGTTCCTGAAGAGCAATAGTAAGTGTTCTTACACGTGCAGAGCCAAGGATTAATGAAAAGCAACAAAACATGCCCCCCACCGTTCTTCAATGATCGTGTCATGATATAGTACATATAAAACTCTAGATGCAGATGAAGAATAAAACTCTCAGGCATTACTAGAGGCTGAAAGATTCTCATTCTGCCATGGTTTAAATGAGTATTGATAGAACTGAAGAACACAGACAGAACCCTTCGGCTCTGCTCCTGACTCTGCAGAGAGAGGAGTGTAGTCTAGTGGCCATGTACAATTCCATTCTGAAACAGTTCCCTATATTTACTCAGAAAAATTATGGGCAGAAATTAGTGGAATAAGTCACTTTATATACATGTTTTAGAGAATTCAGGAAAACCTACCTATATGCAGGAATACATAGACGTATGGTAGATGATCGTAATTTATTCTATCTTCCAGCCAGTCTTTTGAGAAAGCTAATTGAACAACAGGAATTTTCTTCTGCAGTAAGGTATTACTTCTCAGCATATAGATAACCTAAAATTACTCACACACTTCTTTTAACCACATCATGCATATTTTATTTTGACTATTCCAGTGCATTCCAATAAAGTACTTCTAGATTTACCTGTGAAGCTTTGTCCAATTTGCAGAGTACCATCAGCATCAGTATCTGCAACTGTTCCCATAAGAGTCCTTGAATCAAAAGGTGTGTTATCATCTTCCCAACCATTCAAGAAGAAACTAATTCGGCTGTGATGCACCTATAGAATCAATGTAAAGGGAAAAACACATGCTTTTATCATGCAATCACTTTGACTTCTCTACATTTTTTGTCTATCACAAATTAACTGATAACATTACCTCTGTTTGCTGTGTGTCTTTATTTTTGGTGCCTACTGAAAGCAGTTACCTCTTTTTCATTAATAGATCACCACTCAGATGCAGAGAGTATAAAATTTCCTCAGGGGTTAAATCAAAGAAGGAACTATGGCCCAGGGATCTGGTGGAGATGGAGGGGAAGAGAGGAAAAGACGGGTGGGCGTGTTTCACGAGGTACAAGGCTGGTTACAGCTCCATCACCACTTGGGGCCATGGGCACATGTTACAGCTGTCACAGCGCTTCTCGTACATCACTTCCAACAGGCCTCAAGGGGCTGCACACCATGCTCAGGACAACCAAGCACAGGCCTCTAATACCCCCCAAAACACCTCCCTAGCCCCAGCATGCTCCCTTCTACAAGGGCTGAAGGGAATGGTATAGGAACTGCCTACATCTGCTTTATACCCCACTGGGTAATTCCCTTTCATCAAGGGAACCCTTGGCTAGGAATATGCACTCAGCCAGCACCCCAGGGTACTGTTTTCTGCAAATGCTCCCTTTCCTGCCAATTCATTTTAAATCTGAGCTAACATTCAGAGAAATACTTTATGGCATTCTCCCAGCTACACAAAGTCACAAGATGTTGAGCTCTTACAAAGTTGGGGAGTTTTTTGCATTAGAAATGCTTAGATTTAGGTTACCCAAAATTAGAGGAAAAATTTAATAATAGGGATTGTCTTTCAGCCTCACATTATATGAAATTCAATACTCTCATTTAAAAAATCCAGGTCCACCCAAAAAGAAAACCAGAAGTATGGTGGCTATAGTCAGGTTCCCATTAATGAAGTTAATTACAGAAACTAAGTTGGACTTACCAAGAACTTTAATTTCAGGAAGTTTATTTGCAAAAAAAAAAAAAAAAAAAAATTACTTGGGTTTTAGCAATGTTTAGCTTGCATAAAGGTTTCTTCACGTTAGAACTTGGTAGCTTTAAAATTTTGGAACACCATTTTGCTACTGCCAATTTACAGAGCATTATTTTAATTTTGCAGATATGGATGCCTGTGAATCATGTCTATCAAGGCCAGTAAAACTAGAGCGCCTTAGCCCATCTTGACAGTCATGCCAATCAAAAGAAAATAAACCTGGAATTATTGCTTCCATAAGAACAATACCTATGTGAGGACATAGAAGGTTTGCAAGCCAGAATAATTTATTGCAAAAAAAGGAAAGACAGAACTTATTTACCAGTTAACAAAATACCAGCTTGAAAACCACAATATAAGCACACACAATACTACTCTGACAATAAAATCTTTCAAATTTCAGACCAAGATAAATGGACACAATTATCTATAAATCTGAGCTCAGATGATCAGCATCGGTGCCTTGGGCAACATGAGTCTATCAGCATTTTAAGAAAGAAAACATGAAATAATATGGAGGGGTTAGTTTGTCCTTTTTTTTTTCTTTTGGCTTCACACAAGATTGTACAAATGAATTTTTCCTCCTTAAACTGTACTTTCAAACATACACATGCATGCTGAGCTTTATTGCCATTTCCAGATTCAGTCAATATTTCCCAAATTTAGACAGGAATATTTATTGCCCTTCCACTGATGGAAATTTGAAGACTATTATCATAATTACTAAGCCTTGAGATTTGTTCAAAAAGTTATTGCATATGAGTTTCACTGCTCAAAATACATCTCTCCATTTTGAATTATCTTTTGTGTTGACACATCAATGACCTAAATACAACATTTTCTTTATTTAATTTTAATATAAAGCCCTCTAAACATCTGATGCCCTATTTGCAAGAGACTAAGTATACGTATATATTGTGGCTACATTGCATTTTTTTTCTGCATCACATTTTTTACAGCCTGTTACTGTCATTTGGTGTTTGACTGTTATCATCATAAAAGATACAGGCTTTTCTACTTTGTTATTTGTAGCATTATCTCATGTTTTACAACATCTTTGCACAACATGCCTGCACATGAAATATAACTAGTGAAAAGTTCTCAGTGGTATTAATGCATAAAAAAGAATGTGGTTCCATCTCTACTGTCTTTACCCAGCCAAAAGCTGATGAACAGCCAATTTTCCTTTATCACATTAGCACAGCCATGAGGGAAACACATTTGTTCTAGTCAGCTACACTAAAGATACTATTACCAATCTAACATATACATGTTTTATATCAGCAGTATTCTCAGAGTATGAGGGAGCCAACAATATATTAACACTAGCATGACAGTTTATTTAAGAAAAGAAAATTGTCTCTGTAGAGGGACAGAAGTTTGAAATGTATGGCTAAAGCTCAGTGTCACTGGTCTAATAAAGGTAATAATTCTTAAGCTTTCTTTATAGCAGGTAACACTCCCGTGGCAGCTCTGTCATATCATTCAAATAAAAATGTTGCCTCTTATAAGTTTAAGAGTACCTTTATTTTTAGTCAGATATGAAGCATGTTTCCTCTTTCCTGTTTCCACTGTAAAACATTTGTAAGGGGAATTCAGAAATGTGCACGCTCACCCCCATCAGCCTCTTGAAAACTTACTGTCTTAGGCACAGCTTTATAGGATCTAATTCTGCCTCCCCCTGTGGCAAGTAGAGTGCTCACCTCCATGCACCCCATACTAAAATCAGGGGGTCTATTTACGACTTAAGAGCAACAGAATCAGGCCCTAAGTAACCAGGTATTTTTACTTGTTGAAAATAGGTGACTAATGACAATTTTAAATCTCCCTCCCCCCTCCCCCACCACCAATCTCTTTGTATTAAATAGGATTTAGAATAGTTGGGTTTAATATAGCACATCCCCAAGGTAGCCCTAAGCACTTTACAATGCTGAATTGGATATCAGTAGTGCAGTGACTGTGTAAGGCAAAGGCAGCAGTCATTATGCATTTGGCAGTAGCTCAATGTAATGATCCCCCTGCTGGTTATTAAAGGGGGTATGAATATCTGACATGGGAGGAAAATGTAGGAGGGAAACCATGTGTGGTATAAAAAATCCCAGCGGCTCTCCATTGTGGGAGGAGAGGAGGTCTCAAAGTTTGGTGTCAGTTTAGACTAAGCTAAATAAGGGGAAAGGCTGGCATTGAACGGCCTGTTTGGTGTAGCTATTTCAGGTCTCCTGACTGTTAGCATTAAATTCCATACAACAGCACAGAACTAAAAGAATACTGTTCCTCATGACTAGGACAACAGGATTATTCCCCAGTTGTCCTTATTAGTAATGTTCAATAGGAATTTGCCCCAAGAGAGTAACAGGGGTAGGAAAGGTTGGCTTTGTGGTTGTGCAGAGCACAGAACCAAAAGCCTGGAACATCAGCACTCTAATCCCAGCTCTGCAACCACCTCACACTCCTGTGCTTCCCCATCTGTCAGATACAGCAAATCACCTTGCAAGGAGGTGGCAACGATTAGTTACCAAGACCCATTTGCTCTGAAACTACATCAGCGTCTGCCAACATAGAACCTAAAACCAACTCCAAGCAATGGAGAATCCATTTGATGGTGAACTGAGGTGGTGAAAGATACCAATACTCTTTCCTCTAATAGCATTCTTGGTATGAACTGGAAGAGTTTCAAAGATGAGAGGTACTGGGCCAAAGAGGTGAGAGGCAAGTTCCTTCAGTGCATCCCAAATTAAGCTTACGGTTCTCCAGCACAAGCAAATTGTGCACCAGAGACAGCAATACCAAATAAAAGCACTTCTTAGCCATGAAAGCTTTCCTGCCCTATGGGTCACAGTACTGCAGAATCACAAAATCACAGATTGGGTAAGGCTGGAAGGGACCACAGTGGATCATAAGGTCCAGCCTCTCTGTTCAAGCAGGGTCATTCCAGAAAACGTGTGGCACAGGATTGTGCTCATGTTATTGTTAATAAAATGAGACAGGTACAGAAAATATATTACAACTTTATTTTCTTACCTAAACATCTGTGATCTTCAGATCCTACCCAAGAAAATACAACAATGAAATTTAACATGAATTTTGCCACTTGGTTTGGATCATGGAGAACTGTCATGCAAACAAAAGCCACTACTTTCATATTCAAGTGCTAACAAAACTGCTAGCTTTGACTATGTTGCAGTAATCTGTGTAGTAAAAATGAAACATCACAGCCAAATACTCCACTTCAGAGCAGCTGCACTGGCTAAGGGACTATGGTAAAAAGCAGAAGCACCTTCACTGAAGAATACCGTGGGTTCTTTATTTCTCTTTTTTTAATACGCCTTGTATTGTACTGATATTTATAGGTATAATGCATATTGGTATACCAATGTATAAATAAAGAAATAGTATAACAGTTACGAATAAAGAGTATAATAGGTATCGTAAAAATATGTAGCAGTACAATAAAAAATAACAATCAGCTTTTTTCAGGAAACCAAAAAAGTCTAATATTCCTCATTATCAACCCAGAGGCATTAGAGATTTCAATACCAAGTAAAAGACACAGTTAAATTGACTCCACTTGATTGAACTACAATGATGCTTTCGAAGCCAAAGCCAGTTTGGGGGAGTTCTGAGACCACAATCTACAAAGTTTTGGCTGTCACGTAATAACACTCACATTTATTACCCTGCAATGTACACGTGTGATATCTGGCCCACTTAAGCAACATACACTTTTTCCTCACACGCATTAATCATCCTGTCATCAAAATGTCCTCTTACATACGTATCTAAAGGCAACCGAGACAATTTTACTCTCTTCCATGTGGAATTGAATTGCACCATTTCAGCCAAAATAAATGAAATACTGAACCTTTCTTCAGTGATCACTACGATCTTTGTGCATTAGTAAGATTTTTCCATTATAAGTTGGTCCTAATATCAATACTATCCATACACCTCATGGAAAATGATTTCTAATAAATAAGATAGGAAGAAGAGACATAGAAAAGAATCCTTTATGTTCCATTAAAAAAAAAATCCCTAAGAATTCTTATGTGTATCACAGCACAGCTAAAGATCACCAATCAGAGATCAAAGCTTCACTGCACTAAACGACACACAACCAACAGATGCAGTAGTCTCATTCCCAAATATTTTAATTTGTAATTAGTATATGCTTCAAAGACACCTGTTTTTCAGTTAGTACAACCTTCTCCTTTATGTTATCTTTCCTATTCCAATATTTACTGGCATGGGAAAGATTTATTGAAATATTAGGGATAAATTAAAGGGAGTTATTTCAAGACAACAGTAATCTCTTCCACTGGTTGAATATACATTTTTTTTACTCTTATTTATCATAGCTTCTAGTAACCGTAAAATACTTAATCTCAACATTTCCTTTCATTGTCTTCTAATAACTAGATCACAGTGTCTGGTAAGACAATTTAATAAACCAGAAGGATGGCTTCCCAGATGTGCAGGCCATAAATGAGGAGTTTCACCACAGACAGAACTCTGGCACCAAAAGTGAAAGGAATAAAAAAAATCTTTTCCAGTCATTAAAGCCAAATGATACCAACCCTTGCCTACTTAGTTTTCCAGCCAACTTAGTGATGGCAAGAACTTCAACTGCAACTTCAGCTCTTACAGCTATTCAGACCATCGCACAAAGTCTCAGATGGTAAGGGCAGGACTGACCAACACAGATAAAACAAGAACAAAAAATGCATCTTCCAATGCCAGGAAAATCATTACATCCATACATGTAATGGACACCACTGTTTTCAAATAAGATGAAAAAGGATCAGCTCAGGGATCTATCATATACACCTGACAGTGAACAAAATTATTCCAAAACCCAGATATCTGCACATTAAATTTAAAAAAAAAAGATTATTTTCAAATTAGAAATGTAAATTAAGCTAATTTGCAAATGCAAGTGGTTTTTTTTAAATTTAAAACTTAATACAAACTAAAACACAATGTCAGTTTCTCAAACACAAGAAAAAAAACCTCCCCCAAATAACAGAACAAAAAATAAACTGTAAGAAAACTCCAATAAGTCTGTTTTCATTTTCCTTAAAATAAGCCCTAATTGCACAGCAGGTGGTTACCCAGAATTCGAAATAAATATTATAAAGAAGATGATACACAATATGAAGAATTTTAAAATGTTATATGGGAAGCAATTAGGTAGCTATACAATTTATCTGTAAGGCATAAAAAAAAATGGGAGGGGAAAAGTTAAATTAATTTTCCAAATCAACAAGCTAGCAGGAATGACCCCTTCCTTTACTTGTCTTAAAAACTAAAGCAACTACAGAATCGACAAAGTTACACAGGCTTTACAGAGACGTAAATTAAAGCAGAAGTTAGCATAAATGATCTGCTTAATCATTCAGAAATAACAAGGAATCATAGATTATGAGAAATCAGGAGGAGCTGCAACTCATCCAACTCAAAAATTACTACACAACATACCATTACAATTGCTTACTGTTACTTAATTTGGTGTGGTTCTTATAAAAATTTCTGGCTAAACACACCTTGCTATCTGTTAAAATAATCAAGACTCAGAAAACCTTTTTTTCCTTTTAAATATATTGCAGATTTGCATCAGGAGCTTTCTCAATGAGTCCATTCTATAGAAACAGACAGTCTATTAACACATTTTCTCCCAAGGTGAGAAAACAGATTAAGGTTATGACCAAAATGACAGGCCTGTGGCTTCCTTGAATACTTTAATAGAGTCAACAAATCAGCAGTGGTCACTGATGACAACAGAGGAAAGAAGACAATAGATGGAAGGAGGGGAATTAGTGATGCTGCTATAATGGTCTAATCAGAAACTTGAGCATAAAAATCTTTTTCACCTTCAACCTGTCTAAATATGCTCTTTTTGCCTGCTCATATAAAGATATACAGCATATTCTACCACTGGGGGACATGTGGGTTCATGTATTTCCTCTGCAAAAGCAGGTGAGAAACAGAAGCGTAACAGTTAATAGAAGCAAGAGTAAAGGGCTTTTGCATATCAAACAGATGAGATGCACACAGGTATGTATTTCAGTATTTTCTTGAATAATTGCAAATCTTGCTGAAGCTGCAATTACAAAGGCTTCCACACAGCTTTAATATTTCATAAATGATTTTCTGTAAAGAGGAAAGGTCAGTGATATGGACTCACGCAAAAGAACTTTGGGGAAAAAAACAGGATGAAACCACTAGCATGAATCCAAGCTTACTTTCAGTTATCATTTAAGCAGAGCTAGTGACCAAAAATCACAATGCAGCATTTTATATATTTTTTTAAATCTGAGCATCTATGCGTCCCTAAATTGATGAATCAGAAATGGCAGACAACTTTCTGCCAGAATTCAACACCTTTCCTTACTGAATAAATTGCAGAGTTTACATACCTTGAACACTCATTTTAAAGGTTCCTTCCCTAGACCCTTTTTTGCCTTATTATCATTTTGCACTATTCTACTAATTTTTACTTCCCCTTTTTTTTGTCTACTATATTTACATTTAGTCCTTTAAAAAAACAACCAAGCAAAAAAGAAAAAAACCAACAGCAACAAAACCCCAAACCATGTGATAAATGCAGTGAATACAGGTGGGAGCAGATTCTGGCCCCCAAATACTATTTTTTCTCAAACATTATCACAAACAGGGAACAAAATAGTTTAAGCTGGGAAGGAGAGGGGCAGGCACTGATCTCTTCTCTCTGGTGATCAGTGATAATCCACGAGTGTGAATGGCATGAAGCTGTGTCAGGGGAGATGTAGGCCAGACACTGGGACAAGGTTCATCACACAGAGGGTGGTTGGGCTCTGGAACAGGATGCCCAGGGAAGCAGTCACAGCCCAAGGCTAACAGAGTTCAAGAACTGTTTGGACAATGCTCTCAGGCACTCTTGGAGCTGGTGCTGGTGCAGGGCCAGGAGCTGGACTTCTGTGACCTGTGTGGGTCTCTTCCAACTCAGGATATTCTATGATTCCATGACCCCAAGACCCCAAAACTCCTCTATTCCTCCCAAACCTTCAGGTAATCTAACAGCCACCTCATGACTGCTTTAGAAAATAAAGAGGTTCCCACAGTTTAACCTCTGCAGATGAGTCAGGAATCCACACCACTCTCAACCATCTTCTACTCCACACATTACTCACCAGCACTAGTACAGAGCTTGCTCCTACAGTCCCATATGGCTTAGCTGTCCTTACAAAGTACAAAATGCAGCCTAACACAAATTTAAAACCTCAGCTGAATGGATAATTCAAGAATAAGAACTATCGCAGTGATAATATTATTGCTAGAGATGTTTGAGCAGATGTATTACATACATCAGTCTCCTGTGGTCTTCCTTTTCTATTTTTCCCTCTCTCAGAGACAAAGCTTACAACATTTAAAATAAAAAGAGTTCATTTTTAGTGTTTTGCACTTTACATTTATTTTTTTTTTTAATCTGGGATAAAATCTGAGACAACAGAAGGAACTTGGCAGATCTAAAGCTTGGCAAGAGACAATGAATTTATGTAGCAAACATATGAGAACAAGGATATGTCAGGAGGAATTTGTCTATGAACTTGTTCTTAAACAGACCAAAAAAGACACTAATAACCATGTTAATAGGGACAGGGGGTTTGTGGGAGGGAGGGCTGTGGAAACTAAAGAATAATATCCAAGAGGACAAGCCAGCTCAGACAATTTATCTGCATAACACTTGACAGACAAATGGCACATTCTGTACCAACAAAAGAACTGCCTGATGAGTTTGCCAGTGAGGTTAGTGCTGCTCCAGCTACACCCTGTCACAATTTCAAATCTTCAGTCTGTTTTTAGTCTGTTTGCCCAATAGCAAAGGCACACATAATAAAATCCATTTCATCTGTTCTTATTAAATGATTGGTTCACATTTCTAAATTCCTCTCTTTCCATATTCAAATACTATGCTACCTTCAAATGGCAAAAAATGTAGCTTTTAAGCTGTAAGAACTCTATGCCCCCAGGTAAACCCAAATTCACCCTTCTGTATTTTAAGCCTTTAAAGCAATTTAGCTGCAAGTCTGAAGGAAAAGAATAGAAGATAGAGGCAAGGTGCAACTCTGGCTACTACGGAGGTTTCAATGTGATGCCTTTCACACATCTTTGGCTCTCATGACAAGCAGCATTTTACAGGAAGTAAGCACAGAGTGCTCAAGGCTTTTCACTGCCACCACTAACATAAGTAACATCATGTCCAGGGACTTTATTATGATGATTTTCAAAAAGAAGGTACTTAAGTTACCACCCATGGATTAGCGGAAATTTCTTTACTTTCAATCACTCCATCATTTTTACAAGGAAGACCTGTCAACATAGCTCTAGGCCAAGATTCATTATGTAACTCTTGCCAAAACCACAGTCAACTCTGTCGTCTCACCAAAACACATCAGTCTACCTGAAATATGCAACTAGAAACGTTTTAATTTAAGTATTTTATTTTTTATTCTTTCATATCAAAATTCAAGGATGTTGCAATCCTAATCTTCACTGAGAGACAGAATTTAAAAAATCTCCCTTTCAGAACCTCCTTAAGCTCTATAGGAAAATCACCTTTTCCTTTAAGAACAGAAACTGTATTTGTGAGTCGAAACAATATATGTACAAACTATTTGGTGTTAAATCACTGATTTTTTTTTTCTTCAAAGTCAGGATGTTCCTTTAAGCTGACCAGGAACCCACAGAGGGAAATGGTTTGAAATAATTCAAAAGTTGGATTTTTCAGTATGTTTCAAATGAAGTTTCAATGTATATAAGTTCACCATAAACAGGATCAACTAACCAAGTCAAGGATTGAAACTCTCTTAACCCAGGTTATTTTAGAACTGTTATGAGAAATTAGAAGGGAAGATGCCTTTCTTTGCAAAATTTATAGGGATGCTAACACACATCAGTATTTGATGACACTGTGCACAATCTTGTTGCAGAATCCAGAGGACTTTAACTTTCACTAACATAATAGGGTAAGAACACCTGTGCTGACGGTATTTCCCTTCAGGCCAGAAAACCGATAGAATACCAGAAAAACATTCCAAAGGGAATAATACTTTTTCATCTTTGCTTACATCCTCTACCTCTTTTTTTTTTCTTATCCTCTTCTTGTTAGACTTTGACAGACACTTTTCCAGAAGTTCCTGATAAAAAAAATTCCTTCATTAGATAGCTTTTGAAATTAAAACTGCCTAAATGGGAAAAAACTACCATTTTTAAAACACTGAAATTGACTCATCACAACATTCTGTCCAGAGATAACAAGTGGAGTGACTAGTACTTCAGCTGTGTATTTATTTAAATGTAGACATACACATGCAGTATTAAGAAGGCAAAAACAGGATATGAAATAAACATAAGGCATCAGCTCTAAGCTCACTGTCAAGAATATACCAAGGCTTCTAACCACAGAGTTCAGCTGAAGGTAACTATCTGTCAAATGTAATCTGTGCAAGTGAATATGCTTAAGCTGGTGCTATGAATCAACCAAAATTGCTTTGGTCTTATTGACATTCACTTGCAAGAAGTTGCAGCTCATCCAGTCCAATAGACATCTGACAACACCAAGAGTGCTTCAGTGACAGAAAGCTTTAAATATAGATGCAACTATCATCACAATACACATGGAACTAAACTTTATGATCCCTCATACCATCTTGAGAAACAGGGCATCAGCTGAATGCCATAAGACCGCATGGTCATCCTCTCTGCCTGTTACCAATTCCTGCAGTTAACAAATCACTACAATTTTAAAAAGAAAAAGAGAGAATACAGACTGACAGAAAAAGACCATTCAATCTTCCACCAATGTCCCATTAAATGTCTCTCCAAAATCCACTTCTGCCATTATTAACTTTGTTCACCTTTTAAAAATAAAATGCCAGATCCAAATTTGTTCAAACAGTTTGCCTTAGTTAAGGGCCAGAGATCCAGCTATTATAATCTGCCTACAGCTTCAGCAATGTCATTTTACACCTGCCCAGATTCAGATATCAAATATGTTAAATTTACTTTCTTCCTCATGTCTGTTCTTTACACCTTGAAACAAGATGTCTGATAACACATGTATGTGGGAGGTTGAACAATAAAGCAACTTGCACAGAGGGTCCCAAAAGAAGACACAATTTGCGTCCTAAATTTGCAGAAAAGAAAGGAATACCACCTGCAACCATGTATGTGTTTGTTTCACTCTTGTATCTCAGAGAAATCCTGCCATTTTAGCAGTAGATGTTCCAGCACAGCACAGTGTCTTTTTTTAAAAGATTTTCATATATCCACACCATCTACATGAGTTGTTACATACCCCCATGCTTGCCTTTCCCAGCTCCAGCTTCTCTTGCCACACAGTGAATTGAAATCATCCCAGATTCACAAACAGATAAAAGAAGTTGGGAAAGAAAAAATATGTCTACTATATACAGCTTTCAGCCAATGTTTAAGGGGATGCACAATGTGTTTTTGGGGAGAAGAGGGGAGAAAGACTCATGCCCATGTTGAGCACACTAAATGCCCACACTGAGAAATCCAGTGTGAGAAAAACCAAGAGACTTGAGGAGGAAGAAACCTCATCAGGGGACCACAGCAACAGAACTATCTTAAAACAGAAGGGCTGGAGAGGATAAAGGGACAGTAGAAGAAATGGTAAAGAACTGCAAAGGGGAAGGAAAAAGCATAAGGTCGGGAGGGGCAAGTTGTCTCTTTGCCTTTCCTTCTTTTGCCTCAGGCCCATATCGGCCTTTTCTTTTCTTGACTTAACTGGGATGAATTTTAATTGCAGGCTCTCTACGTGTTTTATACACTATGTACTCTCTACTTGTGTGGAGTGGATTTCCCATTCATCACAGGATTGCAGGCAAAAACCCCAGGAGCATTTTGCTTTCCTTCAAAGTTAGCTTTGCTAAAATCAATAACTTTAGGGCTGCTTCTCCATCCAGCCCAAACCCCCACCCCACAACCATTTCAAATTTCATGATTTTTGATCATTTGATTTTGCTTCTTGTCTCCACATACAGATTTATATTTACAGCTTTTCTATAACTGTGACAATATTCTCCACTGCTTCATTAAGAGTATAAAGACACCAACCTTACAGAAACAGCAGAAACATGCTCTCATTTGTAGTTTGAACACAGTTCATATCATAACCAATCTCTAACAATCTCTCTCCCTACTGTCTCCTCTTCAACACACCAGCACTCTTTAAATCAAAGTTCTGGTTTTCTTAGGGACCTTTATTTGTCTTAAATACTTTTATGGCTAAGGCTTTTTTTTCTGACTAACAGCAAGTCTGGTACAACAGCCAAGAATCACAACTACATTAAACTGTCTTTAGCTTGCATGCAAACCACAAAACTTAGGGTTTTTTTAAAAAGTAGTTAAAAAAAAATTAAATGGAGGGGATGAGAGCAGGAGTGATTCCTACTGCAGATGGAGTATCATCCCTCAGCAATATTGTTACATCTCTTTCAGCTTAATATTAGCTCTCCCTTCACTGAAACTGTGTATCTTGGCATTTTAAATCCCCCTTCATTTTCCTGGTTGTCTCTCTTATTCCAATAATATCTTTCTTATCCTTGAAAACATGTCACTCCCATTCAGCAGTCTTATTACATATGCTCCTAGCATTTGTATAAAAGATATTTAGCTTTTCTCTTTGCCCTCCTTTTCTTTTTCACTATCTCCTACAATGTTAATCCCTTCTCAGTGGGAAATGGTTTTCCTTCAATCCAAGTCTTTCTTTTCGTGCATAGATCCACTAGTTCAGCTCAAATTCCCCAAAGAATATAAATTAAAAAAAAAAAAAAAAGGGGGGGGGGGGATGTAAGGGGAAAGGGGGAAATGAACCCAGGAATCCTCCTGAAACATTTAACTCTGTTCAAGCATAAATGATTTATTAATATACATTTCCCCCTAAACAGCAAAATCAAAAAGCAACAGGAATGCAGACTGATCCATAAGGCAGTTTACAAGCTTAAGAAAAACTAATAGCTATTTCATGAATAAAGCCTCCGAGATGCAGAAATGCAAGTGACAGCAAGCAGAAGGATCCAAAATAAGAAACATTAAAGTTGCTCATTTTTTATATGGGGTAATTCTAGTACTGTATTAAAAACTGAGTGATGCAACCCATACTCAATTATCTGATAAACCAGGCTGGAGACAAAGAAAGATCAATGTGAAAAGAGACAGCTTTTGAAGTAATCTGTATTTTTAAAGAATCGGTATTTTAAAAACTAAACACTGCTTTAGAATCAACATTGAATCAGAGATTAGTGATCCCTTTGCACAGAGTAATCATTCTAATTTTAGATTGGCAATTTTCACTTAATCTTTTGTTGACCAGTACTTTGAAAGTATTTCAGTAGTATGAAGTAGCATTAAAATGGTTAATTACAGCTGTGCCACTTTCTACCCCAGCCAGCACTGCACATTTCCTTTTTTGCCAGTGTTAGTAGAGCTGTATGAATCTGTTACTGATGCCTCAGAACAGAACAAACACATCGGGGCAGGGGAGTGGCAGAAAGAAGCCAAGAGTGCAAAACTGCAAACATAGATTCTGTTAGAAACTAAATTACAAATTAGCTTTGCTACAACTACTGTTTTAACCGTTGATCAAACTCTATTCTTTTTACACTGAAAGCTTTAACAAGTGACACCTGTGCTGTCAATGACATCCAAACAAAAATACATGAGAGGATCCTAGTCACCAAATCTGAAAATGCATGAAGAACAATTGCTTTCTTGCTGCATAGTTACTCTATTTTCCCCCAATCACAGAAGAAATCAGATCCAATATTCAACGATCACTACAGTAACATGAAAAGAGACAAGTATTAAGGATTCAACAAGCTGCTTTATAGTAGCTAAAACAGCTACACAGACTTGCCACAATTAATTGAACCAAAAGGTCAGAAAGTACATTTTAGATAATCTCATAACAGTGTATATTTTCTCTCTGCCCCCTCCATTTAAAATACAGCAAAACCACTGATTCAGAATTTTCACAAACTACTTGTGATCATGTAAATTAGGGATGAGATGGGGATATCGAATGAAATGTCCCTTCTGAATAAAGTCTTCTGCTTCACTAGTCAAAGAATAAGCAGATACCTGCACAAATGAGGGGAGCGGTTACTAATATACAATTATTAACCTTTTATGACACTATCAGCTGCATAATACATTTTAGTCTTTTAAACTTATTATATCTGAAGATTTTGCACCATTTTACACCACTCACTTACTATGACTCCTAAGTCCTTCCCAAATTTAATGCAAGAATACACTGGTTCTACAAAACAGAGCTGAACAGCTCTGCTGGGACTGAAAAGTTGAAAATCCACTCCTCTGTCTGTTTTGGGGGATAATTTACATAAGAAGAAAGCAATTATTCTTGCCCTCTGAATGCCCTGCCACAAAAAGTTCCATGTATCCAGTTAAGGGATTTTTGCAAATAAAGTCTCATCTCTTCTTTCAGGGCTTAGTTTCCTTTCATGGTCAAGGAGCCACAAAAGTCTGTCTTTGATTCTTTCCATATTCCTCCCCACAACCTTACTTCAGGCCTTTCCCTCCTCCTCTGTGCCCTGCTTTTTTCCATCCATCACAAAGTCCTTTAGAAATGGTCATTCAACTACTCCTTTGTACTTTAACTCTCCAACACTCTTTTTGATGGCAATTCACTGTAAGCTTCAATTTTCATTTTTCATAATAACTGCTTTTTTTCCAGAGTTACTAAGCATCTTAGCAGCCAAGCTTTGCCACAAATCTAAACTGTGCTGTTAATTGCACACAGACTAAAACGGACTTTGGAGGACAGTGTTTTGGTAGCTTGTTGTCAGTAGTCTATTTTTGGAAAAAGGTAAATGAAATTGTTTATCCAGCAGCTCCTTCAACGACATTTTGCTAGAGGTGGGCCAGGAGACGACCAGGGGAGGCTGCATATACAGTTCATAGTGATGTCCTGAGCACTTTAGAGTACAGGCTTCATGTTAAGGCACAGAAAAGCCAGGAAGATTACTGAACAGCACAGATGAGGATATCAATAAACACAATTTAAGGAAAAGGATAAAGGCCCTTCAAACATAATTGAATGCACTCAGAAGTCCACCAGAAGAGTGGCAATGCAACCTGTTGCATGCATAATTCCCTGACTTACAGACAAGAGGTAGATACATAAGGCACAAGTAAGTAGTAACTAGAGAAGCTCAGAAAGACAACAGACTTTTTCTTTTGAACAGTCCTGATTCGAAGGACCACACAAATCTCATGGGACATGGTCATCAAGCTGGAAAGAGAAAGGCACATAGCTCTCAGTACTGAGGATAAATCTTCAAGGGTAAGAATTTCAGCGTAAAGAAACAGAAGTCTGAAGTTCTGAAATGTCAGAGTAGGAGCAATGTTGATGGTTTATTCTATGCTGCCACTGAATATCATATCACGATATGCTTAGAGGTGCCATGAGAATGAACCTCACAAGATAGATAGGCCATCTACAATCAGGCAAGGATACACCTAAACACCACCAGAAAGGAGAGAAGAGGTGTTTGAGAGGAAAATATTTTGGCTTTTATTCAGGAGGCAGAAGATAAAAAGCCAGTGCCATTCCTTGAAATGCTGCCAGTATCACAAAGGGTCAGACAAGCAAGGCTGCATGACTCTGCACACAAACAGTGCTTGGAAGAAGGGATTTAGGTCAATTCCAAATTGAAACCCTTTTCTAGAACAGATAGAATTAAAGGTGGGTCAGCTGCTCCTATACCAAAATAAAGGCAGTTTATTTGTGTATCAAGATGGGAAAGAAACAGAAGGTTGGGGGAGAAAAATCAGGTATCTAAACCAGAAATGTCCTAACTAAGCATTGCACATAGACTGTAAATGATGACAAAATAAATCGGTCTTTGAAATCTAAAGCCCAAAATGTTTGAACCTGAATGTCAGGAATTACAAAGATCAAACCACTGAAAAAGTATTATTATGCCGTATGCCTTAAAGAAAGCTCAAATTTTGATAAAGTAAGTGAGCTAATTGTATTAAAACATATTACAGAGCTGGTATTTCATCCCTTTTAATTTAAAAAAAAAAAAAAGTACATTCAGATTGAATGGAAGATCAGAAAAGAAGCAGAAACAAACAAAAAAAAAAACACCCACCCTCTGACCTATTTTCAATTAACCCTGCACAGAGCAAAGAACAACATGGAAATTAAAGTTATAGACACGATGCATGAAGAGCTCTTCGACCATTTCTTCTGAGAATCCATCAAATCAAGTCTGTACTGGACGAATTGGCTGGAAAAGCACATGGATTAATATTGTACGCGAGAAAAGGCAACATGACTTTTGTGGAAGGAAATCAAGATCCCATTTGAATTCTTTGAAGTAAAGATGCATCTGCGTAAGAAGAACTGACCAATATAATATACTAGCTTTCTAGAAAGATTTCAAACTTGGGAGAGATTAAATGGTCACATTTCACACAGACTGTAGTTTATCACTAACTCCAACAATCTCTGCTATCTAACATTTTGTACAGGCTTGAAAAGTGAGGTGAAAAAAAGATGGAGTGAATACACACACACAATAAAAGTCAAAGCTTACTTCAAAGGTACAGATGATCTCAAAATTGTTAAGGAACCGTCAGTAAAGCAGTTGACTAAATGTCTTGCTAACCACAAGGTAGCAGACAAGAAAAATATTCCTCACTAAATTCTGAATAGTCACTGCTCCAAGTCATCTTGGAGTCACTATATAGAGTCCCTCACTAATGAGCAAAACGGAAACATTTCTCATTGAAAAAGAAATTAAAAATAAGCCCACAAAACTTTATTATTTAGAAATTTACAATGCAAAGTGTCTGGGAAAACAAGTGGAGTTCTGTCCCTTGCCTCCTCTAATAACCCTAAAAGGTTTTGAAAAGATCGATGACGATGAACAAAATGCAGAATGGCTTCAATATAAGAAGAAATCTCATTTATAAACTATTTTAACATTTGATAAAGTTCTAGAATCAAAATATCAAAAAGTATGAGAACGATAAAGAGAAAGAAACTGGCAAAAGAAATAGGCAAAAAGAAGTTGACAGACGGCAGATATAAAATAAAGAACAATTTCATACAGCCATAATTCCCTATGAGGAACTCACTGCCAAAACACTCCAATGTTAAAATAATACATATTTATATATATTTTAATATATTATTATAGATTTATAATTATCTACAATTATAGATATGCTAATTTATACATTATAAGAATAATAATTAGACTATTAAACTAAAACCAGGTCAGTTAGTGACTATTCAAGACAGTCTAGCTTAAGAAGCTTCAAAACCCACTGATTGTCAGAAAATAAGTCGATGATACATCTAAAAGAAAGTTGTTCCTATTAACGTACCCTTCTTTCACACTCCAAGACAGGCTATCTAGACAGCTATCAAACAGACAGAGGAGTCCTTAAATTATGCAAAAATTACAGCATTATTGAGCTAAGACTCTGGAATGAGATACATGCGCAGGAGGAGTTCCTCCCCCTCTTCCATCCCAGAACTTTCTACTTTCCACACAAGCTGACAAGCTGTTCAGAGCCAGGAAATATTCTTTGCTTCCATGAGAAAATGATACATGCAAAGTCTTACAAGATTCCCCCTCTGGAGTGCCACCAGCACACACAGACTTTGTGTTGTACAAGATCTACACATGTAATTTATGTCACCCTCCATTTGTTGCACACACAGATGTTAACGCAAGATGTAAGACAGAGTTCACACATAAATAATGGAGGTAGCACAAAGGACAACCTGAAAGTTTCACCTTCCATTTCTTGATCAGACTTCTGATTTAAGTCTGTCTTTAAGCAATAAAAACCTGAACCAAATGTAGAAATTACTTTTAAAAAATAAACAAAGCCCCCCAAACAAACAACCCCAAAAACAATCAAACAAAAAAAAAACAGGAAAACAAAAGCTCTTCTATTCAGCTGTATTCATGAAGTTTTTAGACTCATCAAAAAAATTTCCAAGTATCTTGTGAAAATATTTACGTAACTTGCATAGCATAAAGAGGAAATTGTTCAGTATTTGTGATCCATCTTTACCAGCAAAGATGTTGGAATCAGTTGCCTGTTTTCTGCTCACACACTCTGCGTGCCAAGAACTACCTGCTGGAGGACCTTCTGCCCACATTGCAAAGGGTGTGCTCTAAATGGTGATACTCCACTGTACAATTTCAAGCTTGGTCTCTCCAGAAAGGAATCAAATTGAAGCATATCAATAGGACTCTTCAGTAAAACAAAACTCAAAATAGACAGAAGGCAAACCTGTACCTGTACACAAAACTGACAATGTAGATGTACCCAGCAAGTCTCCACTTAGTGCAGCATACCAACAGCTATGACAAGTACAAGGGACATTTCCAAAAATCTCATAGTTTCTCCCCACACAATTCAAGGGACACAAAAGTATCTGAGACCTGCAGAACAGTAAAACTTTTGAGAATAGGGGAAAAATAAGAAGAAAAAAATTATTCTTAATGGAGCGTTTTCACTATTAAAAATACAATTTAATTGGCAGCAACTTATTTTTGTATAACGAAAGAAACTGCTTGCAAAGCAAATTGGAGATTAATGGTTTTCAAATTTTGAAACTCTCCAAACAAACAAGACATAGCTTCTGCAAAACATTCAGTACTATTTCCTCCCAGCATTGGCCATACAAAGGCTTAATTCTGTTCCTACCATATATAAAAGAGTCTAGGAAGATTTCAGTGGTATTTGCAACTGCAATTACAATAAACATTTGCAATTTCCAGAAGTGAAATCAAGATGACATTGACAAAACCTGTATTTTAGGCATCCTCTGAAATTAAAATCTTAGCCCACGTGAAATTCCTTGCCTTGTGTTCCAAGGCAGCCGTTAGACTGCAAATTTAAATCTACAAATATATTCAAACTCATATTCAGGCAAGAAAAGAAGTAGTTTAAGAGACAGCATGAGTAGAATCAGTCATCTGGGAAACACCCTGTTTTCTCAAGAAGCTGAAGTTACAACAGAGCTTTCAAATTTACACAGTTTGCATCCTAATACCCACAGAACAGGAGGAGAAGAGGCAAGAACCATAGTAGGACCTCTGGATGCAGGAAAAAAGCAAATTTTACAGATATCAAAGAACACAAGGCTGCATGTCCAGCAGCAGTACCTGAATGACCTGCAACAGCAGCAGAATAGATGCTGAAGCAGCTCCATGCTCATTGTGTCTGTGAATAGTTCTTTAAACACACACTCAAATACATGACAAACTGTAACGTGTGCTTGATTTCCGCTGTCTGGTGGGAGCAGAGCACCAGCCATATGGATAGACTGTATCCTTACAAATATTTTCAACACTCAATTGCAATTAATAGATAAGCTCCCAAATGCAGAATTAATGCAAACTCTCCACTCCCTTCTCGGACCTGACAAACTACTCTTAATAGCCTAGTAAGTGATGACTTCAAAGAGGAGATCAAAGTGGTTTGTTAAATCAAAATGCTTTCTTGCTTTCTCATGTCCTTATTAAACTTAGGGACTATACAGTTTAGAACACCCTGTATTTAGTAAGACATACACAGGGAGTGCATAGAATAAATGTTTGCCTCCCTGCTTTTAAGTCTCAGGTTCTTCACTTATAAAATAAACTGTAAAGTATTCAAAAACTAGTGCAGAAAATAAAAGGATTTCACAAATTGGAAAGGACAAGTTTTCTCTTGATAGTCAAACAGTTATGATGTAAAGCGGTCTCATTAAATCATAAGTACTTTAACCTTTTCTTGAAAGAACTGGAAGATTTAAAGATTTATAAAGAAATTTTGCCTAAACTAGGAAATGACTCATATTTGACATGTATTGAAATGATAATGCTGATTTCAATAGGCACTCTAAGAGCATTTTCCTCCCAGGAGAGTAATTCAGTCACGGTTACCTCTCTGCATTTAGATTTTAAACTTACTTTGCAAAGCTTTTAATGTGCTACAGTCTGCCAAAACATGGCAGTGTAACACAGATATGATCAGGCAAAATAAAGGCTAGCAAAAAGACTATTTTTATAATTGCAGACACTAAATATGAAACAAAAACATCCATCTGACATGTTCTCAAAGAATCTCCTGTTTCAGCAGCCTCATCTGTATCTGCAAATTCATGTTTAAACTCCACTCTTCTTAATTGGTTAAATAAATTCTGAAGTACGAAAGGAAAGTGAAAGTCTCTTAACACTGAAACTGAAAAAGAAAATACACAATGGTGCTGCTGTTAATAAGTAGAATAAATCTGATATTGGTTTCACTTGGCAGAGATAATATGGCACACAATTGGTCTTAATTATGCTGAACTTTTTTATTTCTTTAGAAATTAAGATTTTAAGATGCCAATTTTTCTGAGCTTTCACTTCAGTGCATATTAGATTCTTTTAAGTTAAGGCTATATATCTTTTGCCCCAGAGTGTACCTTCAGAATTTTTGCTAATATGTACCTAAAAATATACAGTGAAAAATTTCATTAAACCAAAATCAAACACACAGAAGGACACAAAAAATTTCAGAAGACTGAAAGACTTGATCCTCACCAACTCAAAACAACTAGAACAATAGAAAATTTTGTGACGAGTTTCAAGTTCACTATGCATTTTGTAATAGCAATTTTATTTCATGCCAGTTCCCCTGGTCTTTTAGGTCATGCCATTTTTCCTGTATGACATCTTACTGTTTCCCTTTCTGATTGTCTGTTACCAGCTGCTATGAAAGGTACACTCTTAATATTTCTGCCAAGATCCTCAACAAAAATAAAACACAAGACTGGTCCAAGGGCTAATTTTCAAATAATTCAGTTGGTTTTGTGCCTGCCCCCTTCCCAGGATTATAAGCAAGTTCCTTTGAGGAGTATCTATTGCAACCCTTCCCATGCGCATACCCTTTGACCCTTCAGATTCTCATAGGTTGTCACATCAACCTGATAGAGGAAATCTGACACATTTACTTTGCCTGAAAATCAGCTTTCTCATCAAAAAAAAGCTAAGAGGTTAGACAGTGATGAGCTGTCTATAGGAAATCCATGCTGCATTTTTATCCCCTTTTTCATTTAGCTCCACATCTTTATCTATTTCTTCCAAGATCTTTTCTAAATCCTCATACGCCACTGTATCATGGCATGGGTCTGCACTGCCAAGATCCCTTTGCCTTCCTCTTGGTACATGCTTTGGCTGGGCTGGAGGTAAATTTTTTCACAAGACCCTGTAGGGTGCCATGTTTCAAATTTGGGGCTAAAACAGCATTGATAACACATTAGTAATTTACTTATTGCTGAAGAAAGCTTGCCCATTGTCAAGCCTTTCTCTTTTCCTAGTTGAACTCCTCATCCCACCTCAGCAGTAAGCCAGGGTTGTACCAAGAAACTGGGAATGGAGACATCTGGGACAAAAAGATATTCCTTACTCACGCTCAGCAATAAAAACTAGGGTAGAAGAAGAAATGTGGGGAGACAGAAGTTTTACTTCCAAGGTAGTCTGCTGCTCAGAAATCGGATGGGCACTGGTCTGCTTGTGGGAGGTGGGGAGTGATTGCCTTTACCTCATTTGCTCTCCTCCCAGTCCCTTTCTTTCATGAGTTTTTCTCACTTTACCTCTTTCTGTTATCTCCCCTGTTCCACTGGCAGGGAGAGGAGGGCCCAGGTGCTTGGCTGCTGGCTGCCATCAACATGACACCTTTCCTAAATAGAAGCATTATAGCTCTATCTCTGACTGGTAGCTTTGTCAAAGGATTTTATGTGCCAGTTCTTCCAGAATTTTTGGACAAAGACCATGTGTTTGCAGCAGCATGTACACTTGCAAATTCATGTTTCTACTCTTTATGATCACTTTTGTTTCCATACATTAATTTCTGTTACCCTGATTAGTTTTGCTCTGTGACTCCTGAAAACAGGAGTTTTATTTTTTAATTATTTATCTATTTATTTATTCTGGTGATCTTACTCAAATCATCCCTTATCTCAAGCACAGTACCTTTCACTGTACACAGTATCTTTCAGTGTACACAGGCCTTGCCTTCGCACACAAAAAAAAAAAGTAAGTTTTTTTACCATTTGACAGTCTAATTCTTATCAACCACTTTATAGTTTTATTTCTGTGCTACATAGATTCTCTCTGAATCTGCATTCCCATTCCCTAGTGCTCACACACTCTGCCCTCTCTAACTGCAGGGGTACTTATTCACACAGATAAGCCTGGGCAGTACATATCTTTTTTTTTTTTTCCTTTAAGGGCAGAAGTTTCTCTTAATTCTATTATATTAATTTTTAAAAACCTCCAGGCTTTTTTTCCATTCAATCTCCAGACTCCAAAGTTTACCATGCTTCATTTAAATAGTTGTATGTGTTTGTTCTCTTTGAAACCCGAAAGTGTACTTAGAGAACCAAAGAACTGCTTACTCTTCTTTTTAATCTGACTCTAGTTATGAATGCTCAACATTATACTTGAGACCTACACCTCTGATAAGGCCCTCATCACTTAACAAAGCTGGTATACCCAAACTTTCTGCTTCAGCAACTATTTGATGAAGAAACCCTTCATGCAGAACACACAGGAATGTTTGGGCCCTGCTCTTGTTAGTAGAACTTATATTTCCCAGCTATAAACTGGAAAATAAGTCTCTGCAATGACACAGTTCTTAGTAGAAGTTTCCTCTAACAAATTACACATCTAAATACAAATCCAAGGATTTAAATTCCTAGAATACCTCTGTAGAATTAATTTACTATCCTTCTCTTCCCCTAGAATTATTTTATTCCAAAGAAATTATTTTCAGTCAGTGCTATCCTTTCTTCTTTCCTTCCCTCTTATCATTTAATTACTATTTGGTGCTATTCCACCATTTAGCTTTCATTTTTTTCATTCCTGAATAGGCATATGCTCTTACACCTGAATTCCAAACATATCTGCCATTCCACCATATTTTTTTCTCTCTCTAAATTCAGTTTCACATCTGTAACCAATACTTCACACTCCTCTGTCTTGGTGTCTGTTGCCTAGCATCTGGGTGTATGAGACAAGACACTTCCAGTTGGAAGTTACTTTTGCATATTTTTGTATCGTCTTGCTCATGTTATCATTGTCCATTCATGGAAAAAAATGCTTTTGGCCACCTACTAAAAATAAACAAACCTTTGCCAAACGGTTGATAGCCAGGCCAAGGGCTAAATGGATCAGGCTGCAGCCACTATCATCTCTAATGGCAAGTTGAGTCCTACAATAGCACCAAGCACAGGAAGGTTCTACCTTGAGCTCAGAAACCTCAAAAAGGCATTAAGCCTTCAGTTTCTTTAAGGGTCTAGAAGCTATATGTCTTTACTCCTGCTATGAATTGAACAACTTTCTACAGAGAAACAAAGGACCAAATTCCACAGGGTGGTTCACGTTCTTTTGTAATGCAGTTCAAGATCTGTGTGTGTATTTAACCAGCCCTTTCACTTTCACTTGGCTCTGCCAGGCTTTAGCAGTTTCTGAGGTACAAAATGCAACTGACAGGAACGGCAGTAATATAGCACCCTCGGAATGCTTGAAGTGTAAAGTTCATTAGTTCTACCTTAAGGTCACTCTTTTAATGCAACAGCCAAAATCTTATTCACACTACCATGCTGTTATCCTGGAAAAAAGAAAACTGCAAAAAAATCAAAATGTCGGCTTAGATACTTGTTACAAGTGACAAGATCAGCACTAAAAATCCAAATCACAGTCAATACCTTTTAGCAAGTTTCAAGAAAGCAGCAAAACTATTCTTGATTGTGCTGTAGACCAAATGAAATTTAATAGAACGGATAGAGGAAATGAAGGAAGGAAAAGATAAACATTTCAAAACCTGATAATTGTGCTTTATAATTATTAGTTGAACTTGGCTCACAAACAGAATTTACTAGGGTGTCTGTTGGGAATTACAAGACATGCAAATAACTGAATTTTAATTTCTTCTGTGTTTGTTTACTGATTTTTGTACATACAGTTTAAATTTTAACAAACTCAATTTTGCTTTATCCTCAGTGGATATTTGTACACTTATTAAAAAGTTATGTCAACATAAGGCTTTTAGAACACAGGGATTGTGCTCTAACAACTCTGAATCATATTCTTAAAACAAAAGGTAATAGCTCTGTTACTTACTAGCTTGACTGATCCTGCACAAACTCACATATTTACTTAGGTGCACTATAAGAAGTTTTTTAAATTAAATGGAACACAACTCTACGAGGTAAGTACATTAACATGTACAGATGAAAATGGCATTCCCTTCTAAAGGAAATAATCTGAGATCCAAGACTAATTGGCAATGTTAGAGATAAGTATCTTAGATATTAGTATATGCTTTACTTCACCTCACATCCTCTTGTTCTTAAAGGTGTGAATTTTCAGTTTTGTACAGTCTGCTTTTTCAGAAGAATGGGCACAGCATTTCTTTCCAGTGCTAAATTAGCAATTGCCTCAAAATGAGCTTCCAAATTAAGATCTTTACCTATGAGACTCAAGAACTATCATTTACATCCCCCAATTTATTCTTTTATATTTATACAGTTATACCACTCTCACACAAAAGTTGTATTTCAACAAATATTAAATGGTTTTTATTTTACTCACCTGCACACTAAGATGAATCCATTTCTTCACAAGAATTCTCCCCAGTGTCATTACTTTTATTGGTGGCTGCAAACCATTTACTGTGCGATAATAAAACATGGTCTCTTTCTCAGAGATTGTGAGTTTGAACACAGTCTGCCCATCAATAGCCTTTTCTATCACACACCTTTGGAAATAACCAAGAAAAACAACATAAGGTCAGAGGCACACACATATACACATTCTTGCCAAGGTGCTATCCTGTAAAGTGATGCTAACCAAAATGCATTAAAATAAACATTAAAAATACAGCTCTTGAGAAGATGCTCAGTGACAGTGAAAGTCACAAGATGTACTAAGTGTAAAAGAACTTTAGCAAAGATGTATTCTGTCTTGATCTGGGAGGTATTTGGGTTGTTTGGGGGTTTTGGTTGGTTGTTTTTTGTCTTTTGCTTTGTTTACTGAGTGCTTGCAACTCCAGCTCATTTGGGGGTGGAAGAGAGGTCCAGTTTGCCTCCTCTCTTGAAGGTGGCATGACAGAAACCACAGTGACTGTGGAGGTCTCTGCCACACATTTCATACAAAGCTGTGCAACTTAGTACATCCCTTGGACGCACTTTAATTTTCCTTAGTCTAACAAGGCAAATGCAATATAACCACAAAAATCAGTACAAATGACACGCTTTGGTAATCAGTCTTCTATCTTCCCACCCAATCTGTGCAGCCCTAACCCCACCTTACCCTACACTCTCCCATTTGCAGTGTCTTTCTTTAACCTAAGAAACTAGAGCAAGGCAAGAAGGATATCCAGACACTTATTAGGATTTTTTTTTCCCCACAAAGAAGTCACATCAATAGCAAATGCAACAACGTCATATAAAGTACAGAGAGTACAGTCCACAGCAACCTATTTTGCATTTCAAGCTGTTGAAATGTTTTTGTCAATCTAATCACCATGATACCAAGAGTCCTGAGAAAGCACAGGCTCCATATGCCTGTGTAACAACTATGTATTTTATTAAAGCAATCATAAATACAAGAGAAAATTATGAAGTTCTACGCTTCCAATTTGAGCTGCTTGAGAAATACAGTTCTCAATGTATTGACCCATGAAAAGTCAAATATTTTAACAGTTACACCAGACTAAATTAGTGCACTAAGTCACAAGAGGGAAGCATGTAAAATTTGTACGAGATTATTTACTTACTCATATTTCAGACAAGAAAAAAAATAAAACCAGAAAAACCCTATCTACTGATAAGTATTTTCATCTACTCTGCATATATAAAGGAAAACTATCAAAAAGGCTGTTCTTTGATACTGCCGTTATTCACTAACTCACCTTTAGATCCAAGAGAAAAATTATTTCCTACTGTTACAACTCTACCCTGCTGGAATGTTGTCAATGAAACACCTTGCAAAATGAAGACTTCTGTTTTTCCAACCTTACTAAAACCACATTTCTTAATAAATTGTCCACTGGTTTTTCCCATATTTTGTCTGCTTGTAAACATGTTAGTTTTGTTAGATAATAAATGTGAAGGAAGGCTCAGTTAAGTAGCAAAATATTTAGGAACTGGATTTACCCAGTTCCTGGATAAACAATAATTGGATAATCCGGGGTTTTGTTTATTTTACTTATCTAAAACAAACACCCCCACATTGTTTTTATCCCCAAAGGTGTCATGACTTTAAGAAGGGAAGCGACCTTGATGTACATCACTTTGAAAACTGGAAAGAACAAATGTGAATTGTGACTTACTACTAAAGGAGGAAAATCAAGAGGGAAAAGAGAGGAAAGGAAAAAGAAAAAAAGAAAAAAATCCAAACTAGTTCTAACATAGGTGAAATAGGAGGAGGCATTTCTTCTGACTCTGAGCTTGATTTTCCATTCCAGCCATGATTACAGAGAAAAGCCACTATTCTTTGTGAAGTCTTCAACTTCTAGTTACCTGCAGTCCCACAGAGCCAATACCTGACTAAATATATCTCAGTGGTGGGGCTGGAGGGAAAAAAAGCCACTAACACAAATCCACTCAGTCAGCTTTCAAAGAGAAAAAGAGAACTGGAGCAAATGGGAACATCTGCACTGGTTCAAAATCAGATGATGGTAACTTAAGGCAAATACCCCTTTCAGTCTAATTCCTAATGTAAAATATCTGCATAAGTATAAAACAGATAATAATACCATATTAGTTCAGTCACTTAGACAAATTAAGTTTAAAAAAGCTGCATGATACCCATTTCACATTCAAGCCATTCCTGCTGATGATTTCGCTCGTGAAAAGTCTCAGCTCACTTCTTGCCATCACCAACATCCTCTGAGCATCTGAACTTGCTCCAGTTCACACTACATTGATAGAAGCTGCCCGTAATGGTTACTCACATATGCAAAGCCTGTACCCATATTCTTATCCCATTCCACTGTGAAGGGCTATCACCATATACAGTTTCCTGTATTGTGCTAACGCTTACATACAGGCTACACACAGGCTTATTGAAGGCAATTATATTAACTAGTGAGTTCATGCAGCAAGAGAGGAAGCATGAGGAAAGAATGAAACTCAAGGGCAAGAACTCTGCTCACTTACTGCCGAAAGGGAAAGAAAATTTAAAGACTGGAGTACAAATGTCAATGCTTTCTCACTCTTGCTTTTCTTCAATATTTCCAATATGCAGTGACTTAAAAGCATGCCTACAAATATGTCTACTAAACATCTTAGAAGAACACTGGGGCTTCAAATAAATCTGTAACGTGACCTGACTCTTCTCTCTGTGTCAGTGTATTGTCTCCCAGATTCTCATAAGAAAACTTGGTATATGAAGCTGATGAAGAAAATTTTTGGTGTCTCTGCTTATGTGCAATCTTTAAAGGCCCTTCAGACTTGGATCCTCATATCATTCTCCCATTTCAGCTAGCACAGTAACTTCTACCAAAAATCCTGCTATTCTCTTACATGGGGACATGCCTATCAGAATGTCACAGGATGTAACAGGATACTGTGCAGAAACACTCCTAGCTTCTTTTCTAAGCACATACTGTCACAGGCAGACCATATAAAATTCAGCACAAAGACACATTAGTATGGCACGTCTAAAACACAGGGGTCTGCTGTACTTGATGTAAGAGCACTTTGCCAATAAAAAACAAACAAACAAACAAACAAAACAAAACAAAACAAAACAAAAAAAAAAAAACAAAAAACCTTGTTAAACTTTCAATCATTCTATTGGTAAAATAAGCAGCTTTGGTGGGAGCACAAATACTTTGTTAGAATGCACCCCAGTTCTGTGAGGCTCCTCTGCTGTGATAATGGGGTTTAAAAGGTCTCACAAATGACATGTAACAGAGACAATGCCCCATAAGGGACTGTAAAATGTAGGACATCCAGTAAGTCAAACTTCATCTGCTAACCTGAAGGACTCCCTAAACCAGTATAATAAAAGGGAAGGCATCTTAGTCTGCTGGTAAATTATTTCACTTTTGTAAGATGCCTTCTGAGTCAAGCTTCAATGACTATTCATGTGCAACAACTGTTCTGGCAGAACTGGAGCTCAGTATTCCTTTTACAAAGAAAGAAAAATTAATACAATTGTTTCTGTGCCAGTTGAAACAAAAGCACCTGGACAGTGGCATATCATCTTGACAACTGGAATAACTGCTTTCCATCTTCAGTTTTCAGGACTGGGCTTTACCGTTGTCTTTCCTACATGTACAATAGCAGCAAATCTCACAAGGCATAAGAATGAAGTGATCTATTACAAAAATTGAATAAAAACATTTAAATTTAAAGTGATCCATAAAACCCACTGAAGAGGAATATGTACACTGTGTAGTTATTAACGCAGCAGCAATTGGAAGCTAATCTTTTACACTAGTCCATGGCTTATCAGTCATCAGTAGAGTCTGGTTTCCTCACAGCACTTAATCATTTGAAACTAAGGACATAACATTTCATTGTTTTAGGCTCCATGCGTCAAAGCCTATCCCATTGACAAAAGACTTTCGCAGATCTTGCTCAACACATCACTGCAACAGCTTGCTTGGAAATTAGCAGGATGCTTCTGCTTCAAGTTAGGCATGTGCTCTGCTGAAGGAGACACTGATGTGCCCACGTTTGTGTGGACCGGAGTTCATGGCATGGGAACACACCAGAAATGGACTCTCTGATGTTCAAGATTCAACCATTATATAGAAAACCACTGGCCAAAGTTCCAGAGATGCCTTTACACATCCCGCCAGCTGAAATGATTTAACTTCAACTCAAAAGTCCCTTTTGCTCTGAAGATATCATTTATTTCCACTCCATAACCACAAATTCTACAGTTAGGTCAAGTTTTTTAAGGTAATTATCACTGCATAAAACATACTATATAATTTTACATTATGATTTTAGATATTTTTATTTTTTTCTGATGATTTTGCTACGCTTCAACAAGTGACTATTTCATATCAGCATGCAAAATAAGTATCAAGAATGCCTCAACAAAGCTACATTCTAAGAATAAATTATGAACACAAGAATAAAATCATTTGTGGCACGTAGTCTGAAAGAACAAACTATACTCTTTGTGTGCTTTATTTTAAAGAGATCTGCACAACGAAGGTGAGAAGGAGTAGGAGGCTCTGCATTTTGTGATAGATGACAGAACTTTTTTGCAGGATCTGGGATGCGTTTTTCAAAAAGCAGGTTTTTCATTATAGAAAGGCCCAGTCAAGCTGAAAGGTCACTTCTAACAGCAGTATTTCCTGAAAGTGCAACATGTAGGCAAAGAGGAGAGGGAGCATGCTCAGCCATCTCTATCTTGTGAGCATCTAGTAAAATTTCACTAGTAGTTTAAATAGTGGAATTGTTTGTTAAAGCAGCAATGCAACCTGCCAGTCAGGAAATATTCCCCAGATCTTCCAGGAACACTATGATCTCTTTTCTATATGTCCAAAATATACATATCGGTGGCTTTCATTGTTTGTTTTTAGACAAACTTGTGTTGGAGAAGTCCTAACATCTTAGATAATTTTTCTTCCATCAGGAAAGCAGCAACAGCACAACCCTGTGACAACATAATTTTTTAGTACCTTTTAGAAGGAATGTGAATTGGAAACACAAATTTCTCTTTTTGAGAAAAGACATGCACATTATGTATGAATAGTTCCAAACACTGAAAGCCATTGGACTATCATCTGAGTCAATGCCACTGAAACTGAAGCCACTTGTCTTGACATCTGGGAAGACCCCAACCTAAATAGGGCTCTATAAATGTCACAGTTTCCCACCACACCTTCTAAAAGTTTAAAGAGCTTGCTAATAATGACCATGACTACAACGATCAATTTTTTTAAGAGCACCAGGAAAGTAAACACCTTCAATACTACTTACATTACACCTTCTTGCTCAGGTTTCAACCATACAGTTAACGTAAATGAAGCTCCAAGCCTTGGAGGACGGGGAGTAGAGAAGCAATTCTTGTGATTATGAAAAATAAAACTGGAAGCATTGCCGGAGGACCCTGGATGCAAGTCCCTCTTGTCCTCTGTGATACAGATACCAAGGCCTTCTGAAAGAAGCTGTTTGTAGGATGAAGGCGACGACCTATACGGACATTCCTGAACACAAAACCTCTGCGTGCAGGATATAATACTTTGGACATCTACTGAGCTATGACAAAAAGTACTTCGGTCTGGCAGCCCACAAGTGGCTTGAGTTGGCACGATTGACACATTCTTGAAAGCTCCCACATTTTCAAGCCTAGGGAAATGTCCCTGAGAGCTGACCAACACAAAGGAATCATAATAAGTTAAGAATAATGTTTCAATAGCATGAAACAAGAAACGACATCTCAAGGAAAGAGCCCAGCAATTCATGTTTACAAAAAAGCTCCTCCTGATTAAAGCAAACATAAATAAATAATGATGTCCATGTTGGTAGCAATGTCCTCAGGTGCTGAGCTTTAAGAGTTTATGTAGCGTTTCATCCTCAAAAGCGCCATGCAAGGACTCAGTCGCAAGGGACATCTACATCTTCTGGCCAGGGAAACGCACGTGGGTGACAGCTGGGAACCTGCAAACCACAGAAAACAGGCACAGTCTGTAGGAAGAACCTGCTCTTTTGCACCAACAGAGGTGATGCCCGCCTAGGGATTTCAAGGGTTTGAATTCTTCGTCCAGATTCCAGCCAGCAGGCCCACCTGCACACCTTTGCCGGCTAAGGCAGAGACATTTCCCCGAGCCAAGGCCATGGGATTAGGGCGGCACAAGGGCACGCAGGCTCATGGCCGAGCGGAGTTTATCCCGGATCTGCCGCGTCACCTGGCTTTGTGTGTCACAGTAAGGAATTCGGGACACGACAGCAAACCGGGGCATGCAACCTGGGCCTCTGAAAGTCTCTGCTGAGGGTTTCGGGCGGGTTGGTTGGACCTCACGCCTGCAGCCCCCGGCGCTTACCTCAGCCTCGCACCGCTCCCTGGCAGCTGCCGTCCCCACCGCGCTATTCCCGAGGGACACCCCCGTTCCCCGGGGAGCCAGGAGCGGTGTTCCTACCGTCCCCTCGCGCCTTACCCCGCCGCCCACCTCACGCCGGCTGCTCCTCTCAGCGCTCGGCAAAGCCGATTAAAACCACGTTCCCCATCTGTCCCGTGTGCAGCTTTTTCTAACAGCGAGCGCCAGCGCCGGGGCGCGGCGGGCCGGGGCAGCGGTGGCAGGGGCCGCTTTGGCGCTCTTGCCCGGCCGGGAGCGGCGCGCAGCGAGCGGGGCCAGCGCAGCCCGGCGCTCCCCGCGGCGACGCCGCCGTCGCCCGGCAACGCCGCGGCCTTCCCCGCCCCCGGCCCGCCGTGAGGCGCCGCGGCAGCGCCGCGCCCGGCGGGAGGCGGCGAGCGGGGCGCGGACGCGCTGGGACGCCCCGGGACGGGCTGCACCCGCACCGCTGCGCGGAACCACCGTGCTGGGCCCGCTCCCCACAGCGAAGCTGTGCGGCCGAGGAGCGTCCACCGGCGCGTTTTTCCCGCGTCCCGTTTCTCCCTTTGGCAGCGCTCCGCGCAGCGGGAGCAAACAAGCTGCAAAGGTGTCGTCGGTGAGCTGAGCGTGAGCTGCAGCGGGGTTGTTTACGTGTGGTTGTGGACAGAGAAGCACCAATTAATACATCCCCTGAGGATATAGGAAGCATCTCTAATTTTTTTATTTATTATGGAAGTTGCATGAGCTGCAACCTGACTGGTATCTTTCCCTACAATTTCGTTGCTATTGCCTCCAGTCACTTGTCACCTCAGCCTATTTGGACTTTGACCGGCTACATAGTGACAAAATTCTTTGGCAACATTCATATACAACTGCTAAGAAATCATCCTCTGTCATAACTCTTAATGCATTTTAACAAGGCCTTCATCCCATATCAAGCAAGCTCCTTGACCATTCCTGGAACATCTCTGCTTTAATATAGATCTTTTTCCTGAGGTCATAAAAGATAAATAGTAATTCCTGCTGAAGTGTTATCAGTCATTTTGCAGTGTTTTCATGTTCTGGTAGTCATTCAGCATCGTAGTTCTGTTGTCAGAATTACATGCCCTAAAGTATTCAAATGTAAAAAACTTTGTTTACCACAGAAGGGCTGGGGGGAAAACATTTGTTTGAGGCACAGTGCAAGAACTCAGCCCATAAAGCATTCCTGGATAAATACAGTCAGACCACGTGCTACCACAGTACTGTCGACAGTGCGACGCCCAGAGCTCTTGCACATCAAGAACAAAACAGGTCTTATGGAACACACAGGAGAGAGGACAGAAAATATGGTAATAAAATCCTAGATATTAGCTACCATCTCAGGATATCAAAGAATGGGAACAGCTACGAGCATGGAACATGCGCCTGACAAAGGTAGGAGCTTACCAAGTGGTCAGAGACACCAGACCGGCTTGTGTGTATTTCTTGGCATTTCTGAAATATTAATAAAGAAATAAATAAGTCAAAACAAGTTTTGCTTGCTCCCAGCCCTTTCGAGCAGCCAGCAGGCTTACTCCAAGAATCCTTGCAGGTCTAACAGATGTCTGAAAGGAAAGTCAGGATGTGTTCACCACAAAAGGCACTTTCTGTTATATTCTGCCAATACTTGACAGCCTCACCACCTCCCAGACAGACAATAGCATCTTTCAATAGTGCTCAATTTGGGAAAGTGGCCCTGACTCATATTATATGCTCTATTCCCCAAAATAACAAGCAGAAATGACAGTTTTTCCCTGTGCATATTTCATCCAACTACACAAGACAGCAGCACAAACCTTGCAAAACCACATTGCAGGCCAACAATTACCCAGGTCAAGGATCACTACATTGTTGTTCATCAGGAGTATAATCAATAAACTACCTGCAGGAGGTTAAACGATGAGAAAGCATCCAACTTCTGCAACCAAGAACAGGCATGCAATGTAAAATGTACCACAAGCAACAACAACAACAAAAAAAAACACTGAGAGTGATTTTGAGGGAAATACAGACCCTATCCACGGGAGTGTTTTGAAGGCTGTTTAACATACATTTATTAAAACAGGGAATCCTACCAGGCAAAAAAAAAAAAAAAAAAAAAAAGAAAAAAAAAGCTATTGTTATGCAATGAATTCTCATGAAAAAAACATTATGCCCATTTAACAGAATTAGAATTGTGGAACAAGGAAAGTGATATAATTTGAGTGCTTCAAGCTTTTAGTTACAATTAAAGTTACAACTAGTTCATTTACTAGTTACAACTAGTTCATTTCATCTGGAAAGAGAGCCTTCATTAGCCCCTGGGGTGCCTTAAGCAACCCCGGTGTCATTGGATAATCTGACCTGCACCAGAAAGTTGTGACATAACTGGCCACCTTATCCTAATGATTCAACACCCTATCCATAGCAGATACCATTATCCAAAAAAACCCCTTTCCATAGCAGTTGTTTTCTTAACCCACAGAAAGCTGAGAGTCTCGGGACACAGAGAGGCTCTAGGAGGTCAGGGCAGGTTGCTGAGGAAAAGAAACCATAAAGCCTGGTTTGTTATACAGCAGCCTGTGCCTTGACTAGGAAATTTGAAGACCACGCATCTAAAGTCTGAATGCTTTGAAGCGAACTTTTATATGACAAGTCATCTTCCTAAAATCAAATATAAGGCCTCAAACCTACCTATTTGCACATGCTCAGTGGAACATCGTATTAAAGATGGTCAAACCACAGGGGCTAATTAAGTTTGCATAAAAGGCAAGCTTAATATAACCATTGCCAAATTTCAGTGTGTTTAACTTTGCGACAATGATCCTCTGGTAGGATGAAAAAGTAAGAGAATGAAGGGAATGCAGCAATACACTTACTCAAAACTACAATTGTACGAAGCTAGTGTGCACAAACAGTGCACAACTGCATGTGTGTTTTATACATCCACAATGCAATGACAATTTAAAATAATGTCCTTGAATCATAATTCTTGAGATGACTGAGGTAGAATTTCAGGTAATCCATTTCTCTTGTAAAAAACCATGGGTGTTCTGCATCTTCACAATTGCTTTTAAATATTTTCATAAGTGGTGGGAAAAGACACCTAATTTGTTCATCGATTTTGCCTTGTTGTCTGTTAATAGAGTTCTGAAGAAAATGCAGAATTTTGCAGTGTATTGTAAGCTTGCTTTTGTATCACGTTCTGCGAACCCCTTAAAACCAAAATTAGCTCCAATCTGTGCAGTGCTGACCAGTTGAATACTGTGATTTTTGCTGTAGTCTGAAGTGACCTATGTAAACTACCCCACACAGCATGACTTTCAAAGATTAGGCTCAAGTGTACCATTCAAGATTCATTTCCAGTGAATATTCATAAAGACTTGCTTTTGTGAGTGCTTTTTCCTGTTAAACTCCACCATTTGAATATTTGCAGGAAATTAACATAAAAGATCCATTTGCATTGCCGAGTCAATATGTATATTTCAAATTCAACTGTCTAGCAAAATTACTTTTTCCAATATTTTGCAAGCAATAATAAAACTACAATGCAAGTACATTTTAATACCTGGAGGGGAGTTGATCATGACAACCGAGAAATAATTAACAACTTACGTTTTAAAGGGGAGGAAATTCCGTATAAGCCAGTGAAATAAATATTGGAGTAAAATTTTCTGAAAGCGCAGGAGGAGGCGGCAAGTATTTTATAGAGCTGTTAAGAGCCTTTTAACAGCTTTAGAAGTACAGTACATCACACCACTTATTTTAGCACCAAAAACTTTCTTTGTTACTAGAAAGGCAGAAACAAAAGACTCTTTTAGGAAAGAAGCTTTACAGGCTTCCTTCACATGAAACTACAGCCCCACAGTGTAGATCTCCACATGGTAAATCCAGAGAAAGGAAACCTCTGCAAGGACTTCATTAGACAGTCTCTCTTCAGTGAGCATCATAGGCTGTAATAATGACCTGTCCAAGCAGGAAAGGCCATCCTATACAGCTGGAGCGCTTGGGCTCTGATAGTTGACATTCTCTCTCCTCACAGCATCTGTTATTTCTTCCACACCCTCATCTTCCACACCTCCTCACACCCCAAGCCATCATATGCTTTCCTGGCAGTTAGCAGCATAGGACATGTCCAAGAAACAATTTCTTTTTTATTAGCTCATTCTTAAAAAATACCCAAACAAACAAAATTCTTCAATCTATCTTCTGGCCTTCAACCCTTTTTGATATGTTATCTGTACCTAATTAATAATTTCTCTGTTTTCCTCATCAACACCTTCTCCACAGTCTCTATCAAATCCCTGCCTCTACTCTACATTTTCCTTTAGACCTTCAGCTATACTCCCCTATTTCATGGCTGCTAGGAGGAGCAGTAAGCAACCAAAACTTCTATGAAGAGACTTACACCCAAGACATTGCAAACAGATTCACCAAAGGTAACATTTCTTCTAAAGATCCTCCCCTTATTTTCAAAGATGTTCTCTGATTTGTAAAAAAACCCAGGGAACAAACAAAACAAAAAACGAACAAAAAACTCTAAACAAACAAACAAACAAAAAAGACCCCAAACTTTCTCTGCATGTTAGAGAGTTAAATTAGTATTTGTCCAAATACCAAAAAATTAGGCAATTTTCTGAAGAAAGATGAGTCTGGCTTTTAATTGACGACTGCATCATACAACATGAGCATAATAATTTCGTCCTAAAAATGTTCAGCTTCTGAGGTTTTTTTCTTGAAAATTATATCACAATTCTCTAAATACCTATCTTTATAATATCTTTTTTGTCAAAACTCCTGCAATTATGTCCTTTTCCTTCAGCTTCTACGTTCACATCTATTTCAAAGCCCCCCCTGTTGCTTCTTGCAAATCACTACAGTAAATTAAGTCATATTTACCATTTCCAAGGACATGCTTCTTCCCCAAACATCTCCTATTTGCTCCTGTATCTGTAAGGATCTGATCACTTTCTATTCATACCAACTCTTCAACAAGCATCAGGTCCCTCAAACTTTTATCATCCTCTGCCCTCAGAATACTTATTTCCCACCCATTTCTTCTGCTATTCAGTGTATCCCTCTCCTTCACAGCACAGACATCTCATAAATACTCTGACCTTTAGTTTTCCCTCTCACTTCTTACTCACTTTCCCTTTCCTCTGAAAGCTTCCACCTGAACTCACCTTAGTCCAAAGTTCTCCAAAGTTTGTGGTAAATCCTTTTTCTTCTCATGGGCTCTCTCTCTTCTATATGCCATGATGGAGAGACCTGGAGGAAGCACTCCAGAGCGATAAACTCATTATTGCTGTGCTTTGCTTAGCTGCTGGGTTAGCAGACCCAGGAATGATGAACCAAGAGCTTCATCATCTGCAGAGCAGAATCACAGTCCCCTCCTTTCCTCTCCAGGAAAGACACATTGAAGGTCTTCCCATGCCAGGAAGAGCAATTAAACCTTTCCTGCTGCACCAATGAGATGAGCAGCAAGAGGGGGGAGGAGCTGCTGCTGTCTGCCCATCTGCTTCCCCCTCCAAAGGAACTAAGAAGAAAGCAAGTTTTCTTCTGTTTTCTTCCCTTCCTCTCATCCCTTTACAGCTCCCCTGTGCCATCACAGTGCATATTGCCTTCTCAAGGAACAGTTCTTCAAATCATTTCCAGCCACCAGGACCCATTTACTCCCTCATCCCTGGAACGATGTGGCTGTCTTGGGGAACTTCATGCAGCTGAATTCAGGTCCTCTCTCCACTTCAGACAGATACAGAGCAAGCATTGCACCATCCCTACAAAGTTTCCCTCCAAAGTTACCCCTGCTGTATTATGTGTCATGTTTCAAAGGCATGCAGTGCCTGTAGAAGCCTCATTCTTTTCTTTAAAGTAGTGATTCCTCTGCTCCTGGCCCCTTCTTCTTTCAAGAATGATTTAAAAACTGTGCTGCATTCAATGAGACAGAGATCTCCTAGAACCAATAAGTTGAACTTGTTAAACTTCCACCTGTGAAACACATTAACATTATTCACCACCTTAACTTTGAGGTGTTCATTATTCCCAGTTATCTTTAACAAGTCCATCTCCTGTAACTGCATGCACATTTTTGCATTAAGATATTTTGTGCACCTTAAAATCTATACCATAAATTCTGAGGAGAATTGGCATGCATGGTTTGGGGATTTCATACTTTTCTAGAATTGTAGGATAAGTATAGGCTAGTTTAAAACAAAATAATAAAATTCAGATGCTAGGTTGAGGTAAGCTATTCAAAGAAGAAACAAAACAGTGAGAAAATCCAAGTTCTAATCAGAGTTAAGAAATGAGTAACTGCATGTCTGTTTCTTAGGTTCCTTACCTACAGATTAAGAAGGTTGATGCTGAATTTAGCGAAGCCCATGACACATGCAGAAAGGAACAAATTGCCAAAGACTTATCAAGTGCAGTAAAATTTTTGAGTTTAACTGTCAAATGTCAAAGCTAACCCCTTTTTCTGAAGTTCAAGAAACAGCTTAACTTAGCAGTAAATCTAGTTTCAGCTATGAACTAAAAGGTCTACTACTAAAAGCCAAAAATTGGAAGTATTATACAGTTGCCAAATGCTCCAATGGACCATCCCTGTGAAATGTTAGAGAGTGGTCAGTAATTCATATCCCATGGCAAAAGAAAATTGATAGTAGGACCCTGCATTTTTTAAGTCTTCTATATGATCAACCAAAAGAGAAATAGGATTAACAATATGAAAATACACACTAGTAGTTGCAGCAAGGAATTATGGATTTGCATCTTTGCTGTGAAGATGCTCTAAAGGGTAAGACTAGAAATTCCTTCGAAGTGCTGGGTGACAGCACAGGGAAGCAGAGAAGCCTCCTACAGTAAGAAAAGTGACAGACCTTTTGTTTTTGTCCACAAAACCCCCAGTGGAGCAGCTCTGTGAGGAAAGGTTGATTTAACTGCATTCTGGTTGAATAAATGTAGATCTAGAAAGTTTGATACGCAGTGCCAGTGGGAGACAAGGACACAGCATAGGAAGCATGTCAGGATAATCAGGGGGAAAGGGTACCAGTAGAGGATGCAGCAGAATGAATCTAAGAGCTGACTGCTGCCCAAATGGGCAGTCCCACTCCGCCCAGAGGATTTAGCAGATTGAATCCACTCACCAAGGAGTCAAGTGAGTGCCAAAATTTGGTACAAGGATATTGGCAAGAACAGGATCATCCATTCTAAGTGTGGCGAGCTTTTAGATAGTCTCAGTTTTCTTTGAGGAAATATATCCCAAGCTGAGTATTTATCTGAACTTTAAAGTCTCCTTCTGAGGCCAGGGCTCATGGCAGTTTTTGAACCACTTATGCAGAGTGAGGCATGACTTCCTAGGATACCATGCTTCCTGGTGTCTTTCACCTTCCCAGAAACTTCAGAGGGGAAGAGGCCCAGAGAATTCAAAAACTACTAGCGAAGGCAAAGAAAGATATCTAAATTAGTTATACCATTGATGGATAAGGAGGCAGAACTCAGCCATGATACATTCTCCTTGGCTGTACTCAGTCCACCTGTAATTACACATATTTCCTTGATAAGGCTCAGCCCATGATGACCAGAATCTTAACAGCTACATCAGGAAACAGAAGAAAAGGGAAAGGATATGTGTCTAAGATAAATAGGATATCATTAAATAGACAAAACCATAGGAAAATGTGTTCCATTTGTTTTGTGAAAGGCAGAACTACTTTGCACCGTTACCACTGCATTTTCATGACCATCCTAATGAATATACTCAAATGTCAGGGCAATTTTCATCAGGAGTATGCAAAAAAATGCAAACAATTTGGTACAGCCGTAGTCCAATTGTAAAACCTCCGAGGAAACGTAAATCCTAATATCCTAGTTCTCCTAAGGGAGGGGAAACAAACTGTATGTGCACCAATATGCTTCTACTGATACAGCTGAAGACTGGAAAATGTAGCTTTATCAATATTGCCACAACAATGAAGCCTGTGCATATAGAGAAGGAGGTTCAAATGTAGCAGGCAATGATCCCCTTGCACATGATTTATTTTAAATAAGATATATGTATGTATTTTTAATCAAGGTAATTTGCTTAATATATTATTTTATAAATCTCATAATTAAGAGGGTTTGGGGGTTGTGGTTTTGTTTGGGTTTTTTGTTTTTGTTTTTGATTTTTTTTTTGTAGAGTTGGTCTTGGTGCAATGAAAAACTATCAGGCTCAAGTGAGGGGTACTAAATAGCTGGGGGTTCCTATAACCTCAGCCACACATCCATAGGCTTAGACAGGGACTGGACAGAGAAGTCTCATTCCATTAGGATACTCTGCAGAGGAGAGTGACAGCTGCATTCACAGGAAAAGCCTCAAGACCAATGAGGACACATGACTTGGCTTGGGCCCAAGCAACACTGTTGAGGTTTAAATCCTCTCATTCAAGGACACCTTGGCAAAAATCACGCAAACATCTATATTTATGCCTTCCGAGCATTTGGATGTTTGGGATAGAGAAAAGTAATTACTGTCATCATCCACACACTTGATGTTAATTTTTAATACAAATTTACCAGGTAACACTAAAGATACCAGCATATCAGCATAACATGAGGATAACAGTGTAAATGAGAAAGTGGGTTCATATTACAGTCCAGTTTTCAGGGCCAAGATGACTATTAATGAAACACCTTATTTGCATATTTTAAGGGTGCAATTTACTTCCCAGTCTTTAAAATAGATTCCAGAAGTCCTTTGAATACACACTGCTTTTTTTGAAATTAATTTCCAAAAGAACACAGTTATTTTTCCATTGATCTCTACTAATTATTCAAGAAGTAGTTGTTTACAAAAACAACAAAAAAAAAAAAAAAAAAAAAAAAAAAAAAAAAAAAAACAAACCCAAACTAGCCCTGAAACATTTTCCTTAAGCTTTTTAGAAACTCACTAAAAATTGACTCAGTTATATAAATCACTGATATGTACTTCATGGTTTGTTTTCTAAGGATTTCATTGTACATCCAGCCTTTTGACACTTACCTACTTTTAAATCTTTCAACAGTTGAAATTACTTTCAGTTTTAGAATTACCAATTTTTAACTTATTTATCCAGTTTTCTCCATAGTAATCAAAATTTGTTGCCAGTTTTTAATTGTTTTGTACCCCTTGGGGTCTATGCAGAATTTCCCAATTTGAATTTACCTAAAATAAAGGTATAAAGTAAACTGAACCTATTTAGGGGGTTTGGGGTTTTTTTGTTTGTTTGTTTTGTTGGTTATTTTTTGGGGGGGGGGGTGTTTTTGTTTGGTTGAGTGTTTTTGCAAAGGGCAAACATATTTTGGAACTACAAAAATATCAATATTTAGTCTTTTTTTTTTTTCTTCACAATTTAATATTACAGAACTATCTCCCATCTTTCAGCCTCGTGTGAGTAGCCTGACCGAAATCTGCAAGAAAATTTACTCAGAAGGGCTGGGGAGCATAAATTTGGTATCTGTAGGAGAATGGCTCTGAAGACATTTTCATTTGGAAGTCACGATACAGGAAGATTGGTTAAACTCTGAGCAGTCTTACAGCGGAAGTGGAGTCTGGAAACCCCTGAAGGCAATTCAAGCCTTTGAGGTGTTGAGATGTAGCCCAGGGAATTGACTCAGGACCTCCAGCACGACTCAAAACAAGACAGCTCAGGTTACCCAGCTTAAGATTTGTGTCTCTGTATTGTTTTGCCATTTCAGCTGTTGAACTGAAATATTCAGTGTCCAAGTGAAATCATGTGTCTACCTGGGAGATGGGTTCTTTCTCTTTTGACAGTTTCTCAAATTAGTGTGACTCAGCTCCTGGTCAAATGACAGATGACAAAAACCAGAGTCAAGATGGAGAATTCTTTCCACCTACAGTGTGCTGACTTACAGTAGACAGCATGACCTCTTAGGATATTTTAGAGGGTTGTTCTCTGCCTTGCTTCTAAGTTGGTTTTGTGATGCTTTGCCCTATGCAAGGGTCATACTCAACTTGTGGAACAATGAAAGCCTTCCAAGGCTTTACTTCCAGAAAAAAAATTAACCACAAATAAGTCCAGAAATTAACAAGAGAAAGAAAACAGACATCTGCAATTTGAAACTTATTCCTGTCCTATAATGTGAAAATGGAGCTTGCTTCCATAAAGCTGATTCATACTCTTTCCTGAGCATCTGTTTAAAGAAAGGATAACTACAACTGAACTGGGATGAAATGTCTGCTCCACATAACCCATGCATTGTCACACATTTCTTCCAGTAGCGGACAGTCTCCTCCACTTGCCAGTGCTCTTTCCTATTCAAATGAGATGAAAACTGCTAGTAGGCAAATAGAATAGAAAAGGAGCTGACAAGATACAGTGTCTTGCCTTCCCCCTGCTCCATACCCCAACTCCAAGTCTTTTTATGTTGAGCATTTTCTGTAAAGGCTGAGTGTAGAAAGTGCCTGCTAGTCTTCAGCATTCGTGACCAATCTGTCAGTCTCTTATAATCAAGAGCTGGGATACTTCTCCCTGCCACAGAAAGCTCCTGAGGGTGGACGCACTGATACATCAGGGAAGCCTGAACTAAAGCACCAACAGCAGCACAGAAGAAGAGAGCTGAAATAGCACAAGGAGCAGGGACTCGAGGGTGTTTGTTTCATGTGATGCCATGAACCCAAATCCTCCTGGCTATAAAAAAGCACATACCAAACACTCCTGGTCTGATAAATAGGACACGTTTTTACAAATGTAAATGAAACACTGAGCATCACTGAAGCCATCTGAAACCTGTTTGATATGTAGTCCACAGTAGCAGTTGGATAGCAAGTGACAGGAAACTTGAAAGATGCTGAAAGCCTTCTTTTTGAAGCTGTCAGACTTAACACCAGTTTTTATTATAGAAACTCCTCCCCACCCCACAGAAATACTGAGTGCTTATTTGACTGTATTGCAGATGAAAATAGAAATAAAATATCCATGGACAGGTTGCCAACATACTTTAGCCTGGATGTACTGATCTCTATAAAAGTAACTCAGTCCATGTTTTCTCAGCATTTCACTTCTCTCTAAAAAGCCAACAAGGGGATCAAGTTCTGTGACGAAGACATCTGTTCAGTGGAACTGTTTTATTTGGACACTTACACTGACATATCCAGAGTCAAATTTACCTTCATAGAAGCACCATACAATGATAACTTCCTCATCACCCAATCAAACTGGATCAAGTTGACAAGGGTTTAAATATTTGTCATCAAATACTACATTCCCAAAATATACACATAAGACTGAAGTAATACTTCATACATTCCTTTTCTATTTTGCTTCAAAGATTAAGCAAAAGATTGACAGTATTTACCAGTACCCTAATTGTTCAAGGGAGAATGTTAAGAACTGTGAAATAAGCTTCAGCTAAGCGATTGCAGGTAAAATAAGGTTATAAGAGTTTTAAATACATGATGAATAGGTTCTTATGTCTTTTGCACTGAGTGCAGATAGTGAGGCTTTTCTGAGGAATAATTTGGCCTGCCTAAATTAAGTTCCTTTGGAGAACAGTTCAGAGGAGGAGCCGAGACACTGCTTCAGGTGCTGACTGACTCCCTAAAAGTCATATCTGGACTTCCTTAGGTGAAGAGTCATATGTCATAGATATATCTTACTTCTATTTCATAAGTGTTCTCGAACTTTATGGATGCATGAGATTCCCAGGTTCTCCAAATCAACTACAAATTTTTTCAGTGCATCTCACATTTAAATGTTTACTACTGTAATGATTATTAAATAGTTTTCAAACAACTATCCCAGAATAAAATAGCAAACAGCTCATTTATGCCCACCTCAGGCTACACTGAAGTGATACTAAGCTACATATAACTTCCTTGGTTCCATAGCTCAGTAATTTAAGTAATTTTTTTAAACAAGTTGTTCATATTAATAATTTGAAGCAACTTATTTTGGCTAGTCACAGGCTAGCTCTTCAACTGGCACAAGGGCACAATGCTACTGTTGTCATAACATCATATAAAACCTAGCACTTGGCTTTGAAGACTCCTACTGACTCAGATCACAGCTGAAGATGTAGCCCACAATTTAAAATTCACTGAAAAACATTTAAGCCCTCAAACTTAATATTTGCTTGTGTTCATGCCATAAAGCTCAATGACTATAATAGTCATGGAAAATTAACACTGAAGGGGCACAGACTAATTTAGAATGAATTTGTTTTAAACATGGATGAAGACAATTCATTTGCCTGATTGCCTAGAGAAATGAAGTTTTGGACGGTGAAATTGAGACCAGCTGTTGAGAGAACTGGAAACTCAAAAACCTGGAGAATGAAGAGGAAGGCAGAAGTCAGCACTGAGGAGAAAACTGTCCAATTTCTTTAGGAAGACAGTCTAGCAGCAGACAATCTGGAGGTGAAGTAAGACAGTAATTCTTACAAAGAATTGCAAGTTTCCTTCCAAGAAAATTTCAGAATAAAAAAGGGTGAATAAATTATTTTTTTTAAATCTAGGTTGTGCTTCTGCTTTATAGCTACTTGGGAACCTTTCAAATAGACCACCACAAAATATTTTATGGGTAAAATTTACCTTTTTCTGCCACATTTTTAAATTTCCTGCTGCCATGTGGTCACTAGTCTGTCATAATGAGGCTCGGCCTTGGCATCCAGCCTAGGAGCGTGTCATTTGCATTAGGTTGGTCACATCATCATTTCTTTTCTAGGACTCTACCACACGTGGATAGGTTCAGATCTCTTTCAGGCACTTAGAAACTGGAGTTAGCTGGCCAGCTACCTGTGGCAGTAGGGCCTGGCTGAGGAACTCAGCTTTGCTTTTGCAGTCTGTACTTACACAAACCCCATCAAATTAGCTGTGGCCGTTACAAGCTTCTAATTAGGCCTCTCTCAAGACAAGGTCATAGACAATTGAAAGGAGAAAAAAGGTTGGCAAAAAGAAATTAACAGCCTGAGCTACAGGAGCTTTGCTCTCAAAACCACTCAAATACCACAGAGCTCTTACAAGGGAAGGAGATGCAAGGTGCACTCTGCCTTAGGGTGGCCTTAAGGTCTGTTTTTCCCAAACCAGGAAGCCTGCAAGGATCCATAGTTTTCAGATAAATGCTGAAGTCAATTCCATTTTAGTGAACAGAGTTTTGAAAGAATACTCTTCCCTTAATGTATTCCAGAATCATGAAGCAATTGCTTTACACTGTGACAGTCTCACATCACAAACAATTTGGCTGCAATTAAAAGAGAAAACACTTGGTACTTTGTTTTGCAAGCGAACATGAAAAAGTCTGACAAACAGTCCCTTAAATCCTCAACAATGACTTAAGGAATAAAATAACAAAATGAAACTATGTGGAGGTTAATGCAGATACCAGATGGGAGACTTAGAGGAATGTCTGCAGTTAGCAGCACGAGGAAATCTGAAGGCCAATATGTGCAGACATTACGGCAGATAAGGTAGTGGAAAATAATCCTCACAATGAGATAATATAGCTTTTTCATATAATTATGATATTTGAAAAATGTAGTAACTTCATTTGAAATATCGACATCTAGTCAGCATAAGCTATAACATTAATAGGCTGAGTAAAGAGAATAAATAGTTTTATCCTATTTAATCATAAATTTGGCTTAATGACCTTTATCTGATTATATGAGCAGCCCAAGCAACAATATTAAATAAATAAATAGAATATTAAAAGATTGTTAGCAGATAAGCTGCTTGGAAATTTCCAGATTAAATGTATTTGGGGGAGGGAGCTGTGTCATTTACCAGTATATACATTTTCAAAATTAAGATGACTGCACAGGTGCTCCAGCTGAGCCTCAAGTCTGTTGCTGTCCCTGCCCATTGCTGTGAAAAACCTCTCCTTGGCACCCTGGTGGGAACCAAACGATTTTTCAGGAGAGATGCTGGTTTGGCCAAAAGGGAAAAAAAAAAAAAAAAAGGCACAAGAAAGAAAAGACTGCCTCACAACTACAAAGTATTCTCTCTCCTTTATTGCACACAAATAATAATTATTATAGTTTTCTTATGTGATTGACCTAAAGAATTAATAAAGATGTAAAATCTAGGTTGAGCTCTTAAGTTTGTATTAAGCACAGAAAATAAACTTCTGTTCCTGGGTGGGCACTGCACTGCTTCACACAATTTATTCCACCTTGCCTGAACAGACCCATATACATATTCTTAGCACCGGTAGCAGCATGAAATAATAATAAAAAACTAATAATAAAATCACAGTTCCTCCCTTCCACCACAATTTTCTTCCCTCTTTAATTTTCTTCCCAAGCCTTGTTTTCTTATTTTTTTTGTGCTGCCAAACCTTCAATTTAATTGGACAACTGATACACTTAGAACAAAATTCTCTTGGTACATTTTGTGTTTATTTGTTTGGGGGCTTGTCGTTGTTGAGGTTGTGTGTGTGTTTCACTTGCTTTGGTTTGGTTTTTTTTAAACAAGGTCTGATTTCCAACATCATCACAGAAAGCCCTGCTGATAGACTGGAGCAGGCAAAAGATGTAAATCAGTACTTCTGCCAAAGTCAGACCTTCACCATAAGTCAAGGTGCCTGATAACTTTCTAAACAGGCTTGATTAGTAAAGCAAAAAAAATATATTATAAAGAAATTCTCAAATGCGGGTGTTATCACAGAATGACACTGGCTGTGTGATCGGGACAGATAATGTTTTATCCTGGCTTATGGATATATTTGCATCTAGAGATCAAAATGAGAATTTTATCCCATTGGCAAGTATAGAATCCATTTTTTAATGGGAAAAGAAGGCTACAACATGGGGTCTATCTTTGTAAAAGACTTATATACATATATACCTCAGGCACCGCAGAAAAATAAAATATTGTAGGCAAATAAACGTGCCTTAATATGGGTTAAAACAATACTTCTGTGACTGACATTTTATCCTTGCAACTTTCTGAAGTCTAAAATATTCTACAGGTGATTTCTCTACCCTGAGATGTTCTCCAGTTCCATGAACGTTTCTACTCTTGCAAAGAGCCCTGTTCAGGTCCAGCAGGGAAAGCAACTGCTTTCCTCAGAGGCTGACAGTTCTCTAGAAGAGCCCCACTGAGCCCTGTTCAGACGTACCTGAGGCAGGGATGGGTGTTATCATTTACAGCTACTCTGTTATAAATGACCACACCTCTACACCACCAGCCCCAGAGCAAAGCTCGTCCTACCCTGCACCCTAAAAGGAGCTCAGATGAGGGGTCATAATTTTCTAGATACATTTGCTTTCAGTCTTAAATTGTATATTTAATTTTGTAGGAGAGAGAAAACGACAGATGTGTTATGTTTTGGTAAAGAAAGCTTGCCTTAATTGTAGCAAGAGGTTTCTGGTAGTGAAGCAAGATCCATATTGAAGGTTCAGTCTATATATGTCTCTTGAAACAAATTGCATATGCATTAAGAACCAGAAAACATTATGTATTTCATTATACATTTAACCTTGAAATATATAATATTGAAACTTTTATGTATTTATGTTTGTATACAGTAATGAAAAAAATTGCCTTTGATATTCACAGACCAATGAAATTCAGATTCCTGTAGCATTGTATTCCTTTACCCTCCCATGCCATCAATGTCTCTGATTCCACTTCCTTGCCTGTTAACACACTCTGACTGATCCCTCAGCCTCCTTTCTTGACTTTCATAGCACCACAGAATATCCTGAATTGGAAGGAACCCACAAAGACCATCGAGTCCAACCCCTGGCCCTGCACAGGATATCCCCAGGAGTCACACCCTGTGCCTGAGAGCACTGACCAAATGCTTCTTGAGCTCTGTCAGGCTGCCTGGTGCTATGACCACTGCCCTGGGGAGCCTGTTCCAATGCCCAGCCATCCTCTGGGTGAAGAACCTTTTCCTAATATCCACCCTAAACCACCTAACACGGTTTCATGCCATTCCCTCAGGTTCTGTCACTGGTCACCACAGAGAAGAGATCAGTGCCTGCCCCTTCTTTTATGAGAAGCTTCTCTGAAACTTCTCCTGTCCCAATTACCAGTCAAAAAGACAAAGAGCTTCAGGGTTTCTGTCAGAGAAGACTTTGAGCTTCTCCTTGCTTACTTTTGGTCAAACTTGCCAGAACTAAATATTCCCAAGATTTTTAGCCTCTCCTCCCCCTGTCAATTCAGGGTAGAACAAGACAGTGAGATATAGACCAGATTAGTTGGAAATTGCTGCAGCCTAAGCCTTAGAGTTTAAGAAAGCAGAGTTTGTTCCTTACACAAACTGCAAGAACAGATGCTGAACACTTTCTAGCCACCTTCAAAACCAGCTGCATGTATTTGTTTGGAAAAATATAAATGACAAATTGACTTTTAGATTAATGGCAACCATATTGGTAATGTACAAATCACTTTTAACAGCCACTATTAACTTGGTAAAGAGAAGGTTGCTAACTGCTCTTTAATTAAGTACACTTAATGACCTTAAGGGGATTAGTAGTCTTGTCTGATAATCAATAAGCATGGCAAGATTGCCAACCCACAGAAATGGGCTGGAGAACAAAATTAATCTGTGCAGATTAGCTGTACCTGGTTTGGTTTGTTTCCCAGGACTGTTGCAAAATTACTTCAGTGTAAAATACTTATAAAAACATATTAAATGTGCACTAAGTAGAACATGTTTTACACAAGATTTTTCCTTATTAATCCACTGTAAAAATGGCATGTGCTTTTAAAGAAAATCCTGTATTCTGGCCAGGAGGTAGTGCAAATCAGTTTGCAAGAAATAAAAAGGAGAAAAAAAAAAAAAAAAAAAAAAAAAAAAAAAAAAAAAAAAAAAAAAAAAAAGCAAATGCCCATGCTGCAGTCTCCAGAGAAAGCTGAAGGTTGAAAGAAAGGAGAGTGAACATTGTTCTTAGAAGACCTAGAGTGAAGCACTGTCCCCACAAATCAATCCCTAACAGTGGCAGAATTCCTGCCAGCTGCTGCCAAAGCCACCCTGCCCGCACACGGGTTTCTCTTCCTCCTCTCTCTTGGGCTGCAGCCATAATAAAATCCCAGATGCATCGTGGGCCACTGGATAAAGCATAGCAGTTTCATTCTTCCCATATGTTTGGCAAACAGGAGGAAGCTTTATGTGAAAGGCAGATATAGAAATATTTTACTGTCCCTGCCAAATGTCAATCTCTCAGCAACAAATATGTACTTACAATCTGATAATAACTCTTAAAGTAAGAAAATCAAGCAGTTATGATTAGGAATTTTTGAACACTGTTGTTGGTTTCCCCCTTTTCCTTGAGAACAAAACCCCTCCCCAGCTCTTTCAGTCTGAGTGCCGTGTCTGCAGTAAATCAGGAGGATTTAATTGCAAAAGAGAAGCCTCTGTAAGACATGTATATGGTATATTGACACACTACCAGAGCCATAGGGATATTAAAATTGATTTCCAGCAAGCTGAGGCCTTCTGCTTTCTAATCCTGTGTCCCACAAATATACATTAACACCACTCCTAAACAGGGCTAATTAGCTTCCAAAAATAGCTGTCTATATGGAAGGTGGAACATGGACACACACATCTTCACTTCACACAGTTCAACAGCAGCTGCCAAAGTGCACAGAACACTTTGCACGCTGACCAGGACAGGCTTTACTCTCTTGGCTTTATGCAACAGCCCATGAAGTTAATTAAGCACTTGGTACCTTGTCACCTGGTGGCTGTTGTTTGTGCCCACCCACCTTTTTTTTTTTTTTTTTTTTTTTTTTTTTTTTTTTTTTTTTTGTGGATTTTCAATCCTTCTTCTAAGCCCTTCAGTTTGAAAGTACTTCCACTGAACATGCTGATGAAGTGCTCCATTGCCCACTCAGACCAAACAGTGGCCATGCGCCCAGGCTTATAACTGTAGTTGAAACAAACCACCAACCTGCTGGATTTTAAGCAGCTCCTGAACAGCACCAGCCTTCACCTCTGAGAGTGCCTGGCAGGTCAGAGAAAACATTGTTTCACTCCACATCTTCTACCCAAGGGCTAAACTACACCTGACTCAATCTAGCAAAAAAAAAAAAAAAAAAAAAAAAACAAACAAAACAACACAACAATTTCTCTCTTTCTGCCTTAAATGCAGAGGGATTGGTACCTCCTGTTCCTCAGACTTCATTGCCCCGGGGCATCACTGAAACTGATGCCAGATGAGGGCAAATTAGGCTAAAGCACCTGGAAGCCTCCTGATATCACAGATGTGACAAAGATCCTGACAGCCCCATCGGCTCCAGAGGGCAGCCCAGCTCAGGCCACTCTTTGTTCTGTATCACAAAATCAAAGAGCAGTGTTCTGATTTTTTGTTAAGATGCCTCTTTATCCCAGTATCTGCCTCCTAACTGCTTAGCCTTGTTGCTCCAATTAATATTCTGCACTGACTTCATACCACTCATATAATAATTAATAATAACAACTAATGATAATGACACTGGAATGCAACTACATTGACTCCAATTCCCTCCAAGAGTGGTAGGCTGTTAGGAACATAACAAAAAAGCACACTTGAGCATTTATTCCCTCATACATACTCCATTCCTACATAAATTCTTTCTCTCTTCTGTCCATATTTCTCTCTCTCCCCTACCACAGCTGCATTTTCTTTCATATATAGGTCTCTTTTCCTTTCTGCAGATTTTACCTCCCTCTTCGAACATGGACATGACCTTCTCATCTTCAGATTCTTCCAAATCCATGGGCATGCTTGATGACTGCTGTATGCTACCCCTTCTGGCCACCATTAGTTTATCTATATTAACCGAACTCTGCTCCAGATCCCCATTGCTGTTGGCATGGCCTATAAATTTAAATAGATTTTTTAATGCATTAGGTAAGTCCTTTCTGATACTCGTTGCTTTGCCAAAATGAAGTCTACTGAAAGAAGTGCAATTTGGCTGGGCCACGGTGCCAAATAAAATTAATTTATCTTTAAGCTGAAACATCTGTTAAGAGCATTTGACTTCATGAATGGCATTTCCAAACTGCAGCAGTCCAAGGAGCGTGTTGTGCTGCACAGGTATTGAGCCACATAGCTTCTGTTGCCTGCTTTTAGACACTGACGCAGGAACCAAAGGAACACAAAGGCTCAGAGCCACCTATTGTGGGGATTTGGATCCCAGGTAGCACTGCAATTGCCTCAGGGTGACCCAATGGGATCCAAAATGTGATAAATTTTCTGTGAACCTCTCATGCTGAACAAGATTGTGTGCGTTCTCCACACTAAAAAAATACCAGAAAGTTCATGCAAGTAGGGACACAAGTCAGCTTTGCTTCCTATTTCGTACCACCTCCCTCTGTTTCTTTTCCTCTGCCCAGCTGTTTCTGTTGTGAGTCTATAAAGAATTGGTACAGTCCTAAAAGGATGTTGTAGACTCCCTTGTTTTTCTTGGAGCTATAAACCATGCTGTGGATAGGCTCATGGATCCTTTTATTATGCTGCTCTGGTGAAAGGTTTTTGTAGTGTAAAGTGACTGACCTTAATCTTTTCACATTGGGAGCTGAAATTTTTTCCCCCTGAATCTTCTGGTTGTAAGACAGAGTCCATTTATATGTAAGATATAAGAATAGCCTGGCTCAGCAAGTCATTTAGAAAGACATTTGGTCAATGTAAAGGAGTATGGGGAAGGAGGGGGAAGGGATCCCCCTCTCCATTGTTGACTTTTGTCATGGTCACCTTGTGAGTGGGTCTCTGTCGAGGTGACAAAGGAGCAGGGGAATCAATGTAGGAACTATGTAAAACCTCATATATTGCAAGTGTAGGCACGTTTACATCTTACAGCATTATCAAGGCCCATCTTAACAATTTGCCCGAAATCCATCAATGTACCACAATCTCAAATATATCAAAGACATTTTTTTTTGTTGTTGCTGTAGTCAGAGGATAAGATATAATAATGGGAGAGGACAAAGTGTCATGGAAAGAAACGGAAGAACTTGTTAATTTCAATCCAATCTGAGATGCAAAGCCAAACCAGTGCATCCCTGTAGTTGTCTGCATCACTCATTGCTGCCTTACAACATCTGGAATTGGGCTCAAGGAATGACTTATTCCCTCCCATCACAGTTTGTTTGTATCCATTTGTAAGGAGCGGAATACATGGACAGTATCAGTCTTTCCTTATATACATGGACTGAATCATACTTCCCACAGTCTTAGCAGGACATGGGATCTTATCTCTACCCTACAGACAGAAAAGAGCCAGTAAATGGATGTCCAAGTTCTCACAGACCAGAGCAAGAGAGAAACCTACTAATACAGATTGGTATTCCTTCTCCCCATTGCTGCACCTTGGGAAACACAGGTGACCAGGTCACTGGCACTGCTGTTAGCTCTGTGTGTTGCACTCTGCACATCTAAACTCAGCAGAAGCAGCCTCTCTTGTACAAGGATTGGGCCGTGGCTTTTAGGGTACCTTGAGCAGAGAAAAGAAGTCAACCCCAGATGTTCCAGAATATGGCTGATGTCAATCTCATCTGGAGCAATATGACTGTTGGGGTAGGCTGACCCTGAGCCAGTCACCTGGGAATGGGGGAGAGACAAAAGTGTCTTTAAACCACAACAGTGTGGGGAGATGGGAAGACTGTCACTCGTTTTGGGAAAGGGCCCTTTCAGGGAAAGCTGATTGCTAGGAAGCCTCATGGAGGCTTCATGGACAACCAGACAGGAATGATAAAACCTAAAAACATACGTCTACTGAAACTAAGCTACAATATTCTTCATAAGGCCTTGGCTCAAGCCTCAACTTGAGCATCTGCAGCATCCACTAAGGACCACTCACATGGATCTTAGGGACATGAGTAACTTGTATTCCATGGCATTGCCAGGGCCAGCCCAAATTAACTTTATGCTGCTAGTCCTTCCTGACAGAAATAACAGTGTGGGCTCGGGCCTAGAGCCTGGAGATGGGAGCCACAGGATGGGGAAAGCACCTTTTCTGGAAGGAAAATATTCCCTGCTTCCTCTCCACGTCAAATCTTTTGGGCCAGCATTGATAACACAGAGATGGTCCTGCAGAGAGGAGGAGAACAAGAAGCCTGAGGGGAAAAAGGAGTGAAAAGGCTGGGCTGGGGGAGGGTGTCCTTACTTATCACTTCTTTTGTGAACACAGAAAGTGGCTGTGTGATTATGCTGAGGTTTCATCACAGCAGAGTGGGAACAACCTGCCGGGAGTTAAGTGAGGTGGAAACCACGGGCATGACCTGGGCTTCGGCCCCTGCTAGAGGAGGTCATTCCATGTCTGTGACTAATCTGTACAGCTCAGCCTCGATGGGCTATAGGCACCTCATCCTTTAAGGTGTTTCTGTTACTAAGGAAAGGACAGAATATTCAGTGAAGGGTCAGCTGTGGTTAAAGAGAGAGATCTGTGCACTTGGAGAGGGTGAGGGGTGGGAGGCTTGTAGACCCCAGGGAAGACTGCAACACTTCTATGTCAGAATATAGAGATGCTCCCTGGGATTCAGATCCAGGTATTTCTTTTTTCGTTTAAATCAGAGTTGCAGTGAAGAAGGAAACAACTGAGGATGACATGGAGGTTTCCTATTCAGTACTACCCAGGAGCCCTGTAGACCCCAGGTTAACCTCTGGCAAGTAACACTGGCACTTCTGTGACTCCTTCACAGCCTGGTATGAGAATTCTGCCCTTATTGACTTCCTCATACTGCCAGCCCCTCACCTTGTGGCCATTCCCAATGAAGCTGTGAAATTAGATAGAGCATGGTAGATTGAACTGGAGAGTGTTAGGAGTGTGATTCATAAGCCATTTGTGATTTTAAAATATTTTTTCTTTTAACCCCTTTCACTTGCCATTTACCCTCTAACTCTCTAAAAAGCCTTTTAAGGGGCTGCTGCAGCAGGTTCCCCACACTTCCAGCTGGACAAACTTTGCAAAAGACGCCTACCCTCAGCCACACCAGCTCGTGGGTCTGGCTCCACAGCCTCTGCTGGGTGCCAGCCAGCCCACGGCTGGTGTGAGTGGCTGGCAGCTTGTCAAGGAGCTGGGAAGGGCAGGTGATAGGGGCATTGCTGCAGGGGAAGTGTATCCAGCACCCTCCCCTCCCCGGCAAGTGTTCCTCCCTCTGCAGGTGTGTGGCAGCTCCTCTAATCGATGTCCTGACGTGGGGCAGATCGCCTGCCCTCCCACCATTCCCTGTCTCACAGCTGTCACCCTGCCCTTGCTTCCGTCAGCAAAGCAGGGCTGGAATCGCCCAGCCTCTAGATGGAGCCGCTTTTCGCCAGCACGACCACTTGGGAGACAGGAAAAGGCAAACGACAAGCGCAGAGCCGGGCCCCAAGAGTGCCAAACGCAGGGTCAGAGCCCGTTTGCGAACGGGCAGGGATGCAAACCCACGGCACATCTCTGCTGCCCTCCCGGCTCTGGGTGCTGGACTGGACGAGGCAGCGATGGCACAGCTCGGCAGTCCCTGGGATCAGCTGCTGGCAGCGGGCAGCCACGGTGGCATGGGCTGGAGAGGGAGGGGAGGCCACAAGGCAGCACAGAAGTGGGGGATTTGTGCTAAGGCTCCAGGACTGCCTTAAATCTCCAACATCTGCCAATTTAAGTACAGCTGAATTGCCGGATAATTCTGCTGGTGGCGCTCCTGGGAACACCCAGCCCGAGCAGAACAATTTTGAAGGAAATTACATGAGCTGGGATTTAGTGTTGTCTCTTTAGCTTGTGGAAGAGATAATCTGGCCCATTTAATGTGGAACAAAATTTGCTCTGTTTCACAGGCGTAAGGAGATAGTTTTGCCTTGAGAAAGCAGCAGTAAATGACTCTGAAGTCCTGCTGTCACTTGTTCACCGAGCTGCTGTAATATGGAGTGGCAAGGGCTGTTTTCTTGGGCCACTTTCTACAGATAAGTAACGCTCTTCATAAAGAACACCACTTAGTCTTATGACAAAATTCCTCTATTGTGACACAGAAGAGCACTGACATCATTCTTGAAGGCTGCAGAATTTATGGCACAGTTAATTATTAATTTGGCTGGAATTTGTAAAGTAGAAGGGAGTTTTTGTGCTTTTAGGCCATGCTCTCAGTGTGTAAATCTCTCACATGGCTGCCATAATAATATTCCTGCAGCTATGTTGTCACCTATTGTAATTTTTCTGCTAATAAGAAAATTTAAACTAACCAGGAATCCCAAATTTGGAGACTAGTTGTTTATTTCAAATATACTCTAGAGAAATAATAATGCAGTTCTGCTCTGAATTTAATTTAAACAGGAACAGGCAAAACAAATCTCTGCGGAGGGCATTTGACAATAATAAAATATTTCTCCCAGCGGGTGAGCTGGTAGCAATTGTATTGTTGCCATCAAAGCTCACGTTTCAGCAGGTCATTACCATCATAACAAGCCCTTGGACCAACTGGCATGGACATGCAACATTGAGCTCCTGATGGGCACATTATTTCAGACCTTTAACTTCATGGAGAACAAGACAAATACTCCTGGGAGCGGAGGATTATATTTTGAAATTCCTTTCTTTTCTGTTCTGCTTAATAATAAGAGCCTGTGTGTAATCAATCTACCGCCACTTGCTCCTTTATATTAACGAAGATCGTAAGGAGCCAGCTTGGGAATGTGAACACCAGGAGTCAGCGACCCTTAATCTTAACGAAACACTGACGATTAGCATGGCCGGGATGTGGCAGCACAAACACTTTGGGATAAAAATGGCAAAAGCAAATAAATGCATCCGTATTTTATGTTTTCCACAGCTACTGGGGTTTTTTTTTTTTCCCCCTTCTCTAACAGCAACCACAAGGAGGAAGTTGGTGATCTGTATGTTACAGGCAAGCTATGGACATAGGGAATCAGCTTTTCACTGCAAGAGGAAACACATGCCTTGTGAGGCAGCTATGGCAGGCAGGCTGGATAACAAAGGATAGAGTAATTAACAAAGTGCCATGTGAAATCAGAGGCCTACATCACACAAGAGAGATGAAATGCAAAGGAAAGGAAAAGAAAGGTGCAAGTGAAGAAAGCTGTTAAGGAAACCTAACAAAGGCTGTAGAAGAAAATGGAGAAAACAGATGGAAACTGTCCCGTTCTTGAGTTTGGTGCAAGATCCAGGACAGGAAATGGTAAAAATTTTAAAAGAGGCATTTACTCCTGCAGAAGCCTGTACACAAAAAAATCTCAGGCATTTTTGTGCTTAGGGTAGGGTTTTTCCCCTCTAGGGTATGACTGGGCAATGCTGCAGGAGATCACTTTAAAATGTACAACATGAGGGCTTGTCTGAGAACCATATTTCCATTTCTGTTCTCTTTCACAATCTTCCTTTTGGTTTTGGTGGTTTGTTTTTTTTATCCACATTTAGTCCTTCAGCACTGGCATTGTTAAGAAACACACATAACTGCACATGCAGTAGCACTGACTGGCGCATGATTTTCCTGCCATTTCTTTCACTGAGAAAGGATCAGCTGCAGGGACCACAACGAGGACGCTTTTAGTTGGTGTTTGCCAGACCTTCTCACACTGCGAACTCGCAAGGTCAAAAAAACCCTGCCAACCAAACAAAGAGCCCAAATGACATCAAGTTAGGCCATTACGTGACTGCAAAGCTCCAGAGAAAATTCATAGCCCTTCACAAATCCCATGTCCCGTAGGTGGCCAGCTCAGGGAGTGGCGTTTTCCTTTCAGACCAACACCGATGGCTCTGGCTGAGGGCATGGGTGCCAGTGAGGCAGTGAGGGCCAGTGGAGATGTCAAACACCTCCAGAGGCCTCCAGTCCACTCTTGGACTGGGATTGCTTCTTTTACCTCGTGGGCAGGCGGAGTAGGGGAGGCGAAGGGGGATGTAAAGCACGTCAGTGAAAACCTGATTTCAGTGAGCCATACCCCCAGTGAGAACTCCTGGTTTGCAATTGTATTTTAGCCAAATGTTGTTGTGGTAGCCACAGGTTGGGGCTGCAGCAGTTGAGAGCTACAGCAGGGTGTGTTGTCTGAGCTATGAATGCCAGTTTCCCAAGCCCTTTTAAAATTTTCTTTAAAGACTAAGTAGCTATTTCCACAGTTTAGAGTTTGTGCTCCTAGCCAAATTCCCCACAGATTCCCACTGAAACATTTCCAATGGATTTCTGTGCCCATCCTGGCTTTACTGCCAGAGACAGCATAGAAAAACCAAAAACAAACCCAAAAAACCAGGAAAACTCTACAGAGATAGAGCCCTAGAAAAGGCTTCATCTGAGAGTTGCGTGTATTTTTTCTTCTGTGATGCTCAATGATCCTCTCGTGAAAAATGGTACCGAAAGCATGATTTTTTTTAAACTGCGTGTGAAAACTTTAGTCAATTAGGGTCAAACACAAGTTGAGGAAGTCTAGGAGTGCCACTTTTTACAGATTATTTTCCTTTTCTATGTGAAAATTTGTAACACTGCCTTTTTCACTTTTAAGGTGCAGTATTAGGTTTTCTTTTGAAGAGATACTTTGCAATAATTAAAGAAGAAGAAAATAAGAAAAAGGGGGGAAAATACTAGAAAATGGGGAAAGCCAGCTCTGCGCACACACACTGTGTGCATATGGATGGATGCATGCACGTGTACACAGCAGTGTCAACACTGAAGCTCAATTCTGATCATCTTTGCAACGCAGGATTCATCTTCCTATTGCCCTGCTGCTCCTTTTACTGGGGGAAAGTCCCCCAGTTTCCCGAGACAGCTAAAACACAGACAGCGCCGGTGGCAGGGCAGGGGTGCCTGTGTTGGCACTTGGAGGCTGCGAAGCACAAAGAGCCCTTGGTGCTGACACAGCTCCCGTCCCCGAGCAGCCCCTGTGCCATCAGCCAGAGCCTCCAGAGGACGGCCAGGAGCCAAGGTGAGAAACACGTTGGTGAATACAACCACAAAACGCTATCAAGACAGGCTAAAAAGCAAGAAAAGCACACATTAGCACCTCTGTGATGGTTCCAGAAGGGTCCACAGGACAGAGGGGCTAAGCCTCAGAGGGATGGGGCCCGGAGCCCATCTATGGCCACCTTGCCCCCAGGCTGTTTAACCCGCCTGGATCCCGACAGCTTTCAGGGATCTTCCTTAACACCCGTCTCTTTCACTGCTCTGGGGGCTGTTAACTTCCACTCAGCAACACTGGATCAAATAATACAGGTTTTTTGTTTTTTCTTAGTTTATTTTTTATTTTTACTCAGAACACATTAAAGGAGTCTCCTGCAGTAGGAAATGAATGATAGACTCGGTTGTTGATGGAGAAAGCAAAAAAACTACTTCTATACGATATTAATGTGATCTTAAAATAGTGGGAAAGTTTTCTTTTATGACATTGACAGAGAGGCAATGATTTTGAGTAATGCAGGTTGATGTGAAGATGCTTTAAGATTACGTAAGTGCTATATAAAGGCCTGCCAGTCTGAATTCTAATGTGCTATGAGACATTTTGCATATTTAAGAGTATGCAAAATGTCTTGTACCACACTAGAATTCATTCTGACAAGGCTTTATATAGCATTTATTTACACTCATATCGTACTTTAAGGGAGAAGTGCAAATGCTGGCTCCTTTTTTGCACGGAAGTAACAAAAGGCAACGCTAATTGCTCTGTTTCCTCCTCCAAAAAAGAAAACAAAACCAAAAAACCCCACAACACAAAAAATAAAATAAAAGCAATCAAAAGTGGAAGCTTGTTTAATATTGCTCTACCATCATCCTGAAAGGCATAATAATTTGAGTTACACATCTGAACTGATTGGAGTTACAGAATCATATCTCCTTTTTGCATTTAACAATATATACAATATAAAATAAATACATTTACACAAATGGACATTGGTTGGAGCACACGGTATGATACACATCACAAAAATATACAGTTGATTGCTATACAGATGTGAAGCCCATCTACAGCTATAGACATGTTTGTTTTCATTTGTTGTTTTGTTTCGGTTTTTAACTACTGGCTATTATGCAACTCCTGGATTATTATAAGCAGTTTAATTTTTTTTGTCCTTTTGCGATCTTTGCACGATAAGACTGCCGTAAAATGTTTTCCTAGGCAGGTAAACAGAGACGCTTAAATAATTAAAATACAATCACCAACACCCATTTTCTCTTCTATAAGAAAAATAGCAGTTTTAATTTTTTATATCTTTTTATGTTATCATTTAAATGCAAAATAGTGGAATAAATACAACAATCTGATCTGATTGAAACAAATGTGTAACTTCTGGGAGTTACACAATCATATTGCTTTAAATAAGAAAAAAATTAAAAAATGAAGCAAAAATAGAAATTAAATTGTTATGGCTAAAACATACACCCTTTGAAATTTTCCCAACACTTCACATTAAGTAAGTGGTCTTGAAAGAACTCTTCTCCAGCAAGGTTTAAGATGAACAACATTATAAAGCCCGTGCAGTTTTTTTTTTAGCTAAGTTTCAGGTAATGGTTTTACAGTCTTGAGATACTTGTTCTTTTGCAGCTCCAAAAAATTACGGAAAATGAAAACTAAAGTTTGCACCGTGTGCCTTTAACACATCTCCATTTTTAGTGTTGTTTTTGTATACTTCTAGTTGATTGGCTTTTGACCCTGAAGCCCAAGTTCTTTAATGTGATACAGCAAAAACAATATTTATATTATATATTTATATATATATAGTGTACTTGAACAGTAGCAACTTAAACCCTGCACAAACTTTCTGGAAAATAAACTTTTTTTTTGCACTCTTACATATATAAATAATCTTATAGAATCAGCACCTTTTTCCCAGGAGTTGTATTTTTTTTTGTCATTTTTCAAAAGGGATGTGCCAATTTCTGAACTCCTATCACAGCTATAAATTTCAAGTTATTGACCATCTGAATGAATTGCTAATGATGATTTACCTAGAATCACACTACAGTCACTTCTCTACTGAGAAAACACAATCTACAATATAGTCCCATATAGCTAATGATAGATACACAGGTTTGTTTTTTTTTTTTTCTTTTTCCTAGCATGAGGCCGAGAGAGCATCGGCCCATTGTTATTTTGTTTAAAGCACACAACGTAGCAATAGTTTTGGAAACTTGTCCGCACCAAAAAAGTTTTGCAACAACACAGAGCGAGTTAATAACAACATCTGAGAGATGATTGAATAAAAGCTATATTTACAGCATTTAAAAATTAGACTTATCTATAATCTTGAAATATTCAAAGTTTTATTTCTAAGCTATACATTGGTATTCTATAATAAACTGTTACAGAAATTATCCCTTGTTTTGAAAATATTATGATTTCAGTGTGTATCTGTTCATAACGAGTATTTGTTTGGAGTTTCGATCTCTTAATTATTACTAGGAAGAACTTTATTACCGGTAAGGAATAGAATATACTACTGTAATCTCCTGAGGAATTGTACATCCAATATTGTCTCTAATTCTACCCTGTGTCTATAAGCACACACCACAAGAATCCAAACACCACAAGAAGAACAAGACAACAGTCTTTGAATGCAACATAAAAATTCAGAAAAGCACAGCAAACATGAAACATTGAAAAGCTGAACTACATTTCTTTTGTTTGTTAGGATTACAATTTTAATTACATCTGTGTACATAGAATAAGGATGTTCACATAGTACAGGGAGCAGCTACTAACACTGGTACATTGGTATAGCATTTGATGGAGGTTATTGTTTATTGGTTATTTAGCGACTGTAGTTTTCTGGGGGCATCTAATCGGTTTATACATTAGATTACACCTCGTAACAGTCTTGAAACTGACTGACTTTCATGCTGTGACAATACTGGTTGAAAAGCACATATACTGGTTTAGCTACTTGTTAAGGATCGCCATTTACAAACGAAAATCTAAATCAATAAATAAGGTATAGAAGTGTTAAATTCTTCAATTTGGTCAGAAGTCTACTACTCTGATTTCTTAATTTTGCAAACGGCGGCATTTGCCTCATTGCCTCTAAGCTACTATTGGTTCATAGGGTTTTTTCTGCGTGTGAGGTTACAATTTTGCAAACAGGCAGTAGTATCTCGTTCATTTGCAACTGAAGCAGTTAGAAATCACTCGGCGACCGCGCCCCTGCATGGCCGCTGTCTCCTAACACCGTTACGGATTGGTATTTGACATGGAGTATTTATATGGTAGACTACTCGGATATACTGCAGGTGTAATCTAATCCTTTGAGTCAGTGAACATTTAGTTATAAACTGGAGCTCATGTTAAGAAACTGGATGTTTTGGACCAGACTGGCACACAACATAAATTGCATCCGTGATAATATGCACCTTCCCTTCGACTATTGCTTTAGTAAGATAAATTCCCACATTAATAAATGGCTGAAAACTGGTAAAGCTGGTACAAAAAAATCTCCATTAGTAAGAAGAAACAAAACATTTAAAAAAATCTTCCTTCAGGATTCATTTGTCCTTCATTATTGTTCATCATTGTTCAAGCCAGCACAAAAATGCAGTATTTCTTTCTCTTTAGTATTGCATGAATGAATAAAGCTTAAACTATTCCCTGAAAAAGTTACATCGTAGCTAACCTAAGAAATATCTGGAAGACTTGAAAAAACAATTAAGGAATCAAATGGCTGTAACTGATCTAGATGGAAAATGCAATGATAAGAAGCAGCCGATGCATCGTCGCTTTAGTCGTCTAATTAGAGACTGCTCCTATGAAATCTAATACTGCATTCAGTCAGTTCATCGTGTTGTACTGTACTGCTAGGTACGGTGCTTCTCTCTTTGATTCCTTTGTCATTGGGGACATTATGGTTCATAATAAGTTCACTGGCATCCATATTATGGATTTCCATCCTTTGGCAGGCCTGGCTTCCATCTCTCTTCAATTAGAGACCTCTTTTAAAAAGTTCAGCAGCAAAGGAAAAAAAAAAAAGAGAAAAAGGAAAAAAGAAAAGGAAAGAACAGAAAGGAAAAGGGAGAAAAGGAAAGGAAAAGAAAAAACTGCATCAGAAAGACACAGAAGAAAAAGTTGAAAGCTGCTTCACAGTCTTGCTGCTAAATATCAGTGCAGTCATTTAGTCATTTTTTTCCTTAATTAAACACTAAGTTTCTTTGCCATTATTATCCTGTTTATTTTCCCTTTTTTTTTTCTTTTTTTTATTTTTTTTTAAAACGTGCATGATGGGGAAGCCCATGATGCTTTAGTCAGACCTTGGCCTCCAGCATTTCCAAAAAAAGTTTGTGCATGGGGACTTTGCCTTCCAGTTTGATGTTGTAGAAATGCTGCACAGCCTTGGTGGAGGTTTGCCTCAGAAGTGGGAGGGTCATCAACATCTTGCCTGCACGACGAGGATCTTCCATGTGCTGCCCGGCCTCGTAATCCTGCAGAGCCTCATGTAAGACGTCCTGAAGTTTCTGCACTGCCTCAACATCCTCTATGTGCATTGAGTCTGCAAAACAAAGGAGCAACAGGAGGTTTCAGTCTGGTGTGCCAGCAGTTTGATAACTAAGGCTGCACTTTCACTGGTTCTGCCCATCCTCTTTCACAAAGAGGGAAGATAATTACCCATTAATTTCTGTATTGACCTTTAGGAAAGTGTATTGAAATGCTGAGGAACTACAAACGTACAATTAACTCTTGGGTAAGTAGTTCTTCTCCTCATCCTCCTCAAACAAGTAAAACAGTCACCCTCGGTGCTCCCCAAACCATCTGTATGGTTATTGCTTTGAAAGAGTGACAGTGCCAAGGGGCTGAAGGAATTGAGGGCTGCATTCTGTCAGGGAAGCAAGGATAAAACAAGGGTGCCCTACTGTGGAAAAGCTCAGCAAAATTCTGTGTCAGGTTCCAAGGCTGCCGAGTTGGAAGCTCAGAAACAATGACTGAGGGATTACGAACACTGCACCAACACAAGGGAAATGCTGGTTTGAAGGGATTTCCTGAGAGATTTAGAAAATTTTTTCTCCCTCAGACATATTCAGGCAGACAAGCAACACTTAGCATGTTCCTGAACAGCTTTTGTTCGGTGAAGCTAACATCTCAGACAAGGTGTAATCCTTCTCTTCCACCCCCACAGACAGTGGTTTATCTTGTTAGTGTTGGGGTTTTGCATTTTTTATAAAAGACTCAAAGCAAACACCTTGCCCTGCACCTTTGCAGGTGAGATGCCTTGGTGGTGTAAGTATTGAGTGACAGGCCCAGACGCAACACACACCAGGAACTAAACTAAACTGCTACATGACCCGAAAAGATTAAAGCAATGGAAGTGTGAAATAAAGAGAAAATATCTAACCGAAATAACTGTAAACCCCTCAACTGGATAGATACAGAAAGTGAAGAAGTCCCTGAGAACACGCAGTTACTGGACCATGCTGAGATTACTTTGGATGAGCAGCCCTAATTCTCTGACTTTTATGTAGTCACAAATGCCAAAGAAACCCTGATGTGGTCCAAAGTGAGGGGAATGCAAGTAAGGAAGAACAGACGTAGATGAAAGAGGCCACCGACCGGCCCCTATCAGCTACCAAAATTGGGACGGTCAACAGACTTACAGAACCAATAAAACACCACATGAAAACAGAACTGCTGAGAGGGGGTACAAGCCCCAGGGACAGGCCACACCACGCCAGCTTTGCTCAGGGTGAAACTGGGACATGGAACAATTAAAGTTCATCTTTGAAAAGTTGATTTAATATAACACTGCTTTGCATCCTAATATTTGGGTGTGTAATAAGTCTCCTGTTCCCAGACGGAATAACAACTGAGGAGCTGGATGGTGAAGAACCCATTTCCACCATCCTTTCTATGCCCTGTAACCAGCAGTCTGATGCTCTGGATCAGCATTTGACAGTCTCATGCTTTACCCTGTTGATGATTAAACATCAAATTTTGCACGTGCTTCAAATATCTGAATTACATTCAGAGAATTAAGATGCATTTAAGATTCATTTCCTAAAAGCTGATGTGCAACTGTTCCCTCAGATAATTAGGACAGATAGTAAATACCTGTCTCCTTTCAGTGACAAATATGGTAAACTGAAACACAAACCAGTAAGTAACAGGTTAACAAAAATGTTCCAGCTCTTATTGTCACAACAAATGTGCAAATTGAAAAAAAATAAAAGTTACAGCTCCCACTCTAAAACAGACACTTAATTATATACAAGTTTGGATCATTTAGCACGTTTTATTGATTCTGATGACAGTTTATCTGTTAATTACACATAATGGAGTCCTGTGGGAATTTTACATGTTTAATAATTCTGAGTCTTAGTGAATACATGCTCTAAGAAGCATGCAGCTAAGACATACGCTGCTGGGATGTGATACTGCACATCAAGGTGCACTGTGCTGAAAGCACAGACACAGAAATCTCTCTCTTAGGGATAAAGAAGGCTACAACATTTTGAAAAAGATGACAGGCAAATATTACTTCTAGCAAAATTTAGTTCTAATTAATGTGAGACCATTCCCTGAATCCATACATTTTTGATCGTTTTCTAATACGGTCATTCTATTCAGTAATTCTGTGTCAATAAGAGAAAAGCCCTGAATTCTGTGTCCTACAAACAGATATAATCGATACAGACATGCTAACACACACATACAGACGTGACTGATGTCTTAAGCACAGGGTCCAGCCACCAAGCTTAATTTGGAATGCAATCTCTAAAAACATTGTTGTATTTTCTCCCTAACTCTTTACCAAGTCCTTGGATATTCACTGCTGTGCTATAGAGCACATGATCTGCTACCCCAAGTAATTTTTCCATAAACCACGTACTGTTTGTGCAGGAAATATACACCTTTTCCTCCTCTCCCTAGATCCACAATGCCAAGGCCAGATTTGCTGGGGAACCAAATAAGAGCATTTTATCTGCAACAAATCCTTGATGAGTCAAAGACTCACTGTTCTCATTACTTTTTTAACACCATTACTGGATAATGTCTTTCTGGAGAATGTGACTATTTAGGTTTAGTTTTTAACCCTTGACAAAACTGGTCTGGTTTTTTCCCAGAATCAGTATTTGTAACAGTGACCATAAGTTTGCAAATAGATGGATGGAGTCCAGACTAAATGTATTTTTTGCACAGAGGTGGTACTTGCCTAAGATGTTTAACTGCAGTTTGGACAGAATTTGGCCTGCAGCATTTGGAATATCTACACTCTACTTATTACTTACATTGAAAGTAAGTGAGGAGGGAAAAGAAGAGAACACCCCCCAGAAAGGGATCAAAACCTGCCCTCTGACACAGCCATTACATTTAATGCTTTAAAACTCTTCCACTATGTGGAAAACATCCAAACACAAGGGCTGCTACCCTCTCCTTGCAGGGGTGATTGTGTACTATCCCTCTGGTAAACAGGGCAATTATTTACATGGAGAAGTGATAGTACTAATGCATTTAATGTATTTGTTGCTGTGTTTGAAATCAATTTAGTAGCTCTCCACTCCCAAATGGTGGTTCACGGAGCAGTCAGGAAGCTGTGCCTTGGGGAACAGATTTGGTCACAAGGAATGGGGTAAGAAAAAACAGCAGGGAGAGGGGCACTTCCAGCAGTGATTAAGACTTCAAACTGTTCTTTTTAAAATGGTGATTTAGCTTGAAAGATTTAAAAATTATGTAATCAAATTACTATGATAATTTAACTCCCCATTTACAGAAAAGATTCAAACTCATTTTAGCTGTACTCATTCTAGGGTCTGCCAATGTTTAAATGCAAACTCAATAAATCTGTGCTATTTAATTAGACCATGATTCAGCTTGCAGATTGCTCAGGAAAATATTAATCTCTACAAAAATCCTTCTTCAAGTTTTAGCCTTGCAGTCTGGAACTTCCACTTTATCCCTGATATTAAACGAATGTAGATCTCAATCCCCCAGGTGTAAGCCTTTGAAAATAAGGAAAATGGTTGAAAATGCTGAACTAGCCAAGGGGAAAAGAGGAGGAAAAATAAAAGAGAGAAATCTTTTCAGTAACTACAGACTGGCAGATGTAGAAGTGAATTCAGAGCAGGCTAACTCATTGCTAAATATTGCTCATGTATTGGGATAAACTCAATCCTCAGCGATGTCATCAAGAATATGAATAAGAATCACTATAATTTAAAGAAATACAGACAATTTGTGTGACAATCTAGAAATTAGGGAAGAATGCCACAGAAAATATGAAATTGAATTATAAGTGGGTTTGAATACTCTTCCTATACCATGAAAAATCTTTTTGTTTATGGGTTGGTTTGGGGGTTTTTTTAAGTGGCTTTGCAGGTAGTCTGAATAATTTACAATTACATCCCACACAGGTAATATCCAGAGGAAACCTACAGCCAGATGTAACACACTGAAAAAACAGTGCCTATTTAAATAATGAAATCAAACAGGGTAATTTCAAAGTATTATTTGAAAGACAGCAGAATTTGATGGTAAATGTCCTGCAAAAACATGATCCCAAGCTGGTGAAACTGAAGACAAACACAAGACTTGTTGATACAAACTGCTGAGAACATGGGATTTCCCTGGCAGGGAAGAAGTTGTTCCTGATCAAAGCTGCCGTGGGAGGGAGTGAGACCAACAAATGAGGGCATGGACTCAGTGAGCTTTGCTTGGAGAACCTCATCCTATCCTTGCAAATGCTTTCTTTCACCATCACAGGATGGGAAAATAGAATTGTACCTCTTCTGTTCAGCTGATTGATCAGATCATTGCACAGAAATAGGAGGAAACTGGAGTTCTCATTCAAGAAAAACACCACAAGGTCCAGACAGAAACTCAGATTACAATCTACCTCATTTAAAATTCAAGCTTCATCTCAAATGCAGCCAACAAACATCCAGCCACCCAGGAATCATTTAGAACACATGACAAAGGGTGACAACTAGCTAAATATTGGAAAGCACCTGAGCTCAGGGCAAGGAAACCTCTCAAAACTCCTCTCTGAGGAAAGTTAAAGGCTGGTATCTATGTATTTTGTATAGAACATCACTCAGAAGTGGAAGAATACCAGAGGTCTTAAGTGAAGTGTTTCTTCATGTCAGAAAATTCAGACAGCAAAAAGAAAATAGGACAGTGAATCAAGCAGCAGGGAGCATGCAGCAGTGAAAACACACATTAAGATACTGGTAAACCACATCGGAGAGGTAGATACCAATAAGTACTTGAAATACAGCAACTGCTGTGATGTTTCTGACTCCATGCAGCTGAGCAGATCGCAAACTCAGTCTGGAGAAATCCCTTTAGGAAGCTGTAGGTTTCTGAAAGAACTGGATGGGATCAAGATTAAGAACAAAAAAATCAAAATGGTTTTTGCTTTATGTAAGGATGAAAAAAACCCTAATCTGGGTTAGGCCTCAAATAGAAGAGATTTTGTATCTAGATTCTACTGCCAATCCAAAAACCCCACAAAACCCACTGCAGTGTTTATTAGTAGGTGAACTGTTCTTAGAACTACAGAACCCCTTCTGCTCCCCCTGAAACACATGCCAGATTTGCACAAGGACACAAAGTGCTTGCCCACATTGTGTTTCTGTATATTTTTATGAGAAACACAACACAGTGACATTTTGAAAGCATACTGCTTAAGATAGAAGCAACCCATGGGAATTATCAACTGCAAATCAAACCAGGTTCTTGCTTCCCTCATCCAGCAAGAATTCCTGTCCTTTTTCCATCCAGAGCTGAAATTACCCCTCACACTTTACTTTGGTCTTCCCTGTGTTAGGTAAACAAATACACTTCATTTTGACCTGCCTGTTTTTCTTAAGCCGAACTGTTTGCTGGGATCTTCATGGTTAGGCTACGAGACAAGCACAGAGGCAAACAGAATATTTTCCCTTGCAAAAGAATATGGCAAAAATGGTCTGACATCCGGAGTATTCTATTGGAAACAGACACTTCAATTGGAATAATGCTGAAAATGAAAGAGGAATAAATTAAGAATTCCTTGTCCATAGGAATTATAGGCAGTGAAAGCCGAAAACAAAGGCTTGTGTGATTGATTTTAGTGAACGAGGCCTTAGTCTGCATTGCCCTGGTTTGGCCTACTTTTCAGAAGAGATAAAAACTGAAGTCTCAAAACAGTTTTTAAAACACAGTAGGAAATGAAGACGTATAAGAAAAGAAGCTACTTCGCAGGACGGGGACTTTCAGGACTAACTGGATTAGCAGTGAACTAAAACCACTGGCACAAGGAATTTAAAACATAGTAAACTAACATTTTCTTTTTTGTTCCTGAAATGGCTTACTTTCCACTAGAAGAGGTAGCGAGGGCAATAAATACAGGAATATTTGCCACAAGGCAGAACAAACAGCACACTATGAACTGGTTCAGGACCCTACACCATAAGGCTAATAAAAGCCTGGAGAAAGGGGAACTCGGGTGATAGAGCTGGGGAGTGAGACACCAACTAAAAGAAAATGTTGAATGAAGACTTCAAAATACTTTTTATTCATTTTAAGAAATAACCACAATTACCACTGAGGGCAACCAAGTTTGGCCTCGCTTCTTGTCCTTCGTGACTGCTACGAACATGTAAATACTATCTGCTTATTCCCTAAGTAAGGAATAGGTCCAAGTTACTCAGTTACTAGAGTAGCTTCCAGAAAAGAAGAAAAAAAAATTATGATTAACCACTGATTAACCATTAATTAACCACTGATTAACTCAGCTGCCATTTCCTAATGCCAGCATTAAGCAACTGGTAACAGAGTTATTTATTTTCTCGAAGAAATGTGGGTGTCATCTATTTGATTACATGAAAATGGTATATGATGAATAAACTGTTTTCAAGCAACACGAAAACTCTGACTATAGTGGTGACTTCTAAAAATTTGTTTCTATGCTGTACTATTCTCTATACAAAAAAAAAAACATAAAAGAGTTAGGACCTTGCTATTTTTATTTGTCAAAATAAAGACTGGTAACACACCCTTAACACACAGCTATGTGTGTGTGTATATAGTGTGTATATGTCTTTATCTAGGCCCAGTCAACATGGATGTGTCTTAATCATGAATTTGAACACTAACAAGATGACTGTACAAAACAAAATGAAAAAAATGGACATCATTAGAAATGAAATACAGCATGTTGTGACATGCACTGGGAATAAAGATGATGTCCTGCGGAGTAAGTGATTTACTGGGCTCTACCAATTAATTTCTATTATGATAATATCATATAATGGTGATAGCCTAGTGCTCTGAGTACACTGTGTATAAAAAAACTTACTAATTTTTTACCCGGATGGGATGATAGTGTAACTGGCACCAATATTGATCTCCACCTCATGATGCTAAAATGCACAAGATACTTTTTGGTTCACGCTCCTTCTGTACTAAAAGGGTGACTTTTAATTTTTATTTTTTACGAGAGTTAATATCAAAGATCAGAAATGTGCGGGTGAGCAGAAGTCCATTTCTCCTTCTTGTGGCACAGGCTACACAGCCAGTATTGGCATTTGAGATCAAATTTTTAACAGTGTATGACTTAAAGGCTGTACTTTTAAGTGCCTGGTATCCACATTTGGGTCAGGTTTTTCAAGATGCCAGCAGCCTATTAAGCAGATGCACAGAGTTCAGATTTGCAAATGTGCTGATGTATTTGGACACTCCAGTTCCTTAAGTTTGGTCTTAGGTGTGAAGTGAGATTCTCTTAGAACTCTGGTCTCAGTTGTGACTCCTAAGCTCTTCTGCAACATTTGGCCTGGAGGCCCAATTTAGTCCTTACCGATCAGGCAATTTCAAAAAACGGCTCACCTGCAACTCCCTGCTGAGTATTGCCCTAATCAATACATGGGAACACGTCCTAGCACAGAAGGGATGAGCAGCTCATCTTTTCCATGCCGGAGGTTCCAGTGCGCGTGCCTGCACTCGTGTACACTTCAAGCATATTTTGTAAATATTTCACCTTCCCTTACACACGAGGAAGTAATTGGTACATGCATGTTTTGGAAACCATTCAAAGTTGATTTTCTGCGTGGGTAAACAAAGTGCTCATTGGTGCCAGCTCGCCTCATTTGGGCGGTGTGAGGCTGAACGCGGGGGCAGCCGCGTCCCGCGGCTTCCAGGTACCTCCTGGATTTTGTGTACAGAAGGGAGCAACTCGTGATACCGGCAGGACAAGGACAATGCCAAGGAAGGAGTGACTTCTCTGAAGTATAAAGGCTGTGTTAATTACTATCAAATCAATGCAGATGCTTAAATCTAACCTGATAAATTCCATATTTACATATTAAATGTAACTGTTGAAATCATGCCTGTACAGATTTATGTCTATACATTTCAGTACTGTGCTCTTACGCATGTATTTGAACTTCCCAGAGTCCATCTGCACTCAGTTTGAAATCAGTGACAATCTACCACGTAGCCACATCTTGCGTTTCTGGAAATTTATGGAAGTTGGTGTGGCATTGCCAGCCCTGCACAGGGAACATTTGATAGCGGCTGTCAGAGAATCTCCCTGAAAAACTGCTACTCCTCCCCACCTTTTAAGGACCAAATGGCAGGATTATCTCAGATCCAGCACTGCATAAATGGGCTCTGTAGACCTAAAGAAAAGTGTGTGTTTTAATGCTCACGCTACTGAGATTTGTTGGCCAAAACAAAGCTTGTGGTATTTATTCAAACAAAATACAATCGATATGAAGACAATCTACAATTTCTTTTTCCTGCCTCCCAAACACCAGCAGGGAAAGTACTATGACAGTGTATCATAAATCACTAACATAGATACGGAGCTATAAAACCATCTTTGTCTACTGTTTACAGTAAAGTCAACCTGGGAATCTTTCTAGATAGTGTGGATATGGCAAAAATGTCTGAAACACCCAAGATTTCTTATTATACTCTCCACAGCTATAAAAAGACTAATATATTTTAAACTGGAAATACAAACAGTAGAAGAAAGCAGAAGTAGCACTAAAAAATATTAAAATGTGAATTGCTACTGGTTGATTTTCTAATGGCATTTTTATTTTTTTATATAGCTACATTTTCATTAACCAAGTTCCTAGTTATATGAAAATAACCTATTCT